>NC_142873.1:104296000-104596166 GCF_051225735.1 Oryctolagus cuniculus
AGGAGAGTCTTTGGAGTAAAAGTGGCTTGTTACCAAATTGCTCTTTCAGTGTGTACCAAATGTTTAATCGTAAGCAACTCCCTTGACTTTGTGGGGGTGTTGAATGTCCAGTCCATGGACCATATGAGGCCCACAGAATCATTTGTTCTGCCCATGCCAAGGCATCTGCAGGCAGGACTCAACATTCGAAAAATGTACAGCAGGCTAATTGTTAACTTGATAATTTTGTATGACCTGTGACTGCTATTATCAATATCCAAATGATCCTTGGAAGAAAAAACTTTCCCCATGCCTGCATGGTTATGGTCAACCAAGAACAATAAGAAAGCTCATTGTAATACTTACTGAATTTGGAGAAGCTTATGAAGAGCAGAAATTTCATTGTACAATGTCTGGTACAAAGGATGTGTTTCAGTGAGAACACTTTAGCTGTCCAAAATGGAAACATATTCGCATACACAGACTATAAATATGTCATTGTCACTCTCACAGATGCTACATAGTAGGAAACAAACTTTAATGGCCTCATAGACACTGAAACTGAATAGGTAACTACTAGATTTCTTATCTCCCTCTCAGAATACCACATTCCTCACTCTCCATTAAATACATTTATCCAGTTGTGCATTCTGTATTTGTCCTATTCTAGCCACCTTTTGTTATATCACAACTTTCAGTTCCAATGCCAACCACTGAATGACCACAGTGTCTATGGCTTCCTTTGGTGAAATAAACAATGTTTTTAGTTTTATTGGATTCTTTTTTTAAAGTTTTTTTTTTTTATTATTTTTATTTATTTGACAGAGTTACAGGCAGTGAGAGAGAGATACAGGGAGAAAGGTCTTCCATCTGGTGGTTCATTCCCCAAATGGCCGCAATGGCTGGAGCTATGCCAATCTGAAGCCAGGAGCCAGGTGCTTCTTTCTGGTCTCCCATGCAGGTGCAGGGGCCCAAGGACTTGGACTATCCTCCACTGCTTTCCCAGGCCACAGCAAAGAGCTGGACTGGAAGAGGAGCAACTGGGGCTAGAACTCGACCCATATGGGATGCCGGCGCTGCAGGTGGAGGATTAACCTAGTGTGCCATGGCGTCGGCCCCCTGTCTTATTGGATTCTAAGCAGTTGGTTAATTAGTAGCCTTGGATCAAAATTCCAATCCACATCCAATTAAAGATGGTCAGTTAGGGAGACCTAAGAATCAGTAGCTTAAAAACTCAAGTTCTGGTTACAGTGTAACCTGAGTTTGAGCCTAGATGCATCTACTTTTCTCTGTGTGATCTTGAACAAACAGTGTAACCTCTGAGAGA
The DNA here is from genome assembly GCF_051225735.1 of Oryctolagus cuniculus. NCBI lineage: Eukaryota > Metazoa > Chordata > Mammalia > Lagomorpha > Leporidae > Oryctolagus > Oryctolagus cuniculus. Next base: position 104,297,307 of record NC_142873.1, read on the forward strand.
CACTACTTCATACTTAAAATGAAATAAAGGCAACATATTCATACAGTTGTATGAGAAAAAACTGATAAATATATGTAAATAATTGAAGATTTGTTAAGTGTTCAAAACTATGGTTTAATATTACTATTTAAAAAGATGGCAATTCCCAAGAGGGAAATTTGTCTCATTTAACTCTCTTTCTTCATCTGTCTATTTTCTAGTCATTTTTGAATTCTCAGCTCTGCTACCAGCTCTTCTAGAATACATCTTCTACTATGCTTAAAGTTGGCTCATTTGAGTCCTCCTTTCTATTCTTATTAATTTTATCAAATACTTATTGAACTATCTTCCCAACTCATGTATGAGATGCCTCAGGTCAGAGAATATCTCCTAGCCATAATTATATCATCAGAATATATGAAACTGTAGTATGAATAGTGCCCAATAAATACTAAATAATAAATAATAAATGAATGTAGAAACAAATATTCTAAAATAGCACATCACCTAAGAAGAGACGGGCATGGTGAAATGCAGTTTTGCAAGGAAGGCAGAAGCAAGCCCCATCTGAATGTCATCAATTTACACATCCTGGTTACAATCAGAAGCATTATTTTCTATTAAGGAGTATTTCCAATTAACTATATAACTCTAGTCCAGACATGCCCAAACACCAAGCAGCACAATAATGTAACTATCAGTAGATTTTAAAGTCTTATCAAAGAGACAGACAAATTATCTGCTTCTTCTATACCACCATTTCCAAGAGTACCTAAGATTCCCACTAAGGAAGAAAACTCAGGAGTCTATACTTCACCTTTTGACCAGCCTCCACTCTATTCCATCAAGGATTCATGATGCCATTGTCAATATCTCTTACTTGATGAAGACAAGGGCTCCCCTATCATTATTTCCACTTTGTTAGGTTCAGAGTTCTTAAAGCCCCCACTTGTAGGTTTGGTGCTAAGCACACAAGATATCAGAAAAAGCTACATACTCACTTTCCTAGAGAGCTTTCCTCCATTTGCAAAATCTCTATGGTGATAAGCAAAGGAGTCCATGATTTTTTAGTGTTATTATCTTTTAGACATCCATATCATCTTTGTACAACAGGAAGGCTGTTATGAGAAATTTTCTAGAGATAAATTATTAGAATGCACCACTGGTTACTACTCAATCTTATACCTTCCCCAACTACCTGGTTCACAGAGTAATTTCTTACAAAATGAAAGGACAAAGTACTGGACCAAAAATAATGAACAATTAATGTATTTCCTAATCAGGCATGAAGTAGAGATATAACATGCCTTGAAGATGACCCATAAGGTTGCCTGATTAAATGCACTCACCATTGGTGCTAACTGAAAGGAAATCCACATCTTCACACTCAGGATTAATAGACAGTCATATTGCCACCACAAAGTCTGATGTAAAGATATGCAGATCTCAGTGTGAACTGCTTCGACTTGTATTTTTATCTTTTTTTTTTTATTTTTTTATTTTTTTTTATTTTTTTTTATCTTTTATTTAATGAATATAAATTTCCAAAGTACGCCTCATGGGTTACAATGGCTTTCCCCCCCATACCGTCCCTCCCACCCACCACCCTCCCCTTTCCCACTCCCTCTCCCCTTCCATTCACATCAAGATTCATTTTCGATTATCTTAGTATACAGAAGATCAGCTTAGTATACCTTAAGTAAGGATTTCAACAGTTTGTTCCCACACAGAAACATAAAGTGAAAAATAATAGATGATTTTTTTTTAAATGATGATGAAATCAGATCAGACCTATTGTCATGTTTAATCCCAGTGAGAGTCAAGTTGGGAATTGATAGTTTCTTTTCTTTTCTTTTTTTTTCTTTTAACAGAAGATCAGTTTAGTGTACATTAAGTAAAGATTTCAACAGTTTGCACCCCCATAGAAACACAAAGTGAAATATCGACTTGTATTTTTATCTTTTCTTTTGATAAAGACAGTCACAAAGCAATTCATATTTGCTATCCCTAAACTCTACTCAACAGAATTTAAAAGATTCATTAAAGCATAGACAGACAATGGATTAAAATACATAAGAAATACTTTGGAGTTATTTCCATAACATCATTGTTGATTTTTTAAAAATTCTTCCGTTCAAATTCATGTCACAGTGCTGGCATTATCATGTTCAACCTTCTAGTGCCCAGTAATAAATCAAGTAAGTATCACTGTTTTCTGTTTCACCTCAAGAGAAACTGAGGCTTGGAAGGTGGTTTGGAATACACCTATGTCTGTAATACAGAAAAAATAAAATTATGGAAAACCTAATACTCTACCAGAAAATTCAACCAGAATGTCTATGTAAAATTTATCAGCGTCTGAACTGAATGTGGCAGCATTACAGCACAGAATCTACAACACTATCCGCATAGATAGAATTGCAGCACCTTTATTTAATAGAGGGGAAAGGCTCTTGAAGAACTGAGAAGTAGGTGGAAAATTAGCTTCAGGGTTTATGCAATGCCAAAGGCACAGCAATGGTGGAATGCGAGGTTTGCTAGAGTTGCGTTTTGGAAAAAAAAAGTAAAAGCTTGAAAAATGCCCCATGAGAAAAGGTCAAATAAATACAGAAATTACCACATGCATGCTGGATCTCCTTTGCATATTTATGCTAGTGTAAAAAGGACTTTGTGAAATCCTGCAGTACAAAACTATGTCTAAAAGGTATCTCTTTTTGAGTTCTTTGATTGTAAGCAACAGAAACAAGCTCTGAAAAACTCAGTCGAAAAGGAATTTGTCAGAAGGATACTAGCTGGGGGTGAAGAAGTCCTTGTGATGGACAGCGTCAGGACTGATTTGGACATTCTCACAAGAAATCATGGACTTTCTGCCACATCTGTCAGATGACTACAGATTTCTTTCCCCCTCAATCCCTGTGTTTATCTTTGCTTGAACAGAACCTTGCTGGCTTACTCAGGAGTCAAAGACAATAGCTCTGCCTTGAATGTGCCACTGAATTAGGCTGATTTTGAGTAAGTCACTAAATGAAGTGATCATGAAAGAGAAAATAATTCCAGTGATTGGTTGTAGCTCTAATTTGACAATAAGTAGAAATTTTAGGTTTTTAAATATCTTAGTGGTTTTTAAATTTCTTTTGAATCTTTCTCTGGTTATTTTTCCAAACTTCTTTCTAAACCATGCTGGACTGAGGCTCAAAACACTTTAGTTTGATTTTCCTCTGAAATGTTTTCCTTTGTGAAATCTGAAATGTGGTCAAAATAAAGAGGGACCTGACCTCTAAAATGGAAACTTTTCAGTGGAAAATTCCTCATACTATAAAAGCCAATAACAAAAAGAAGGTGGGAAAAAGAGGAATAACTCTTACTTTATGTTTGGATTATACCTCCCAGAATGATAGGCTTCCATCAACTGGCCCCTCCTCAACACTTGTTTGCTGTCACTCACAGTAAAGGGATTCATTGCTATTTGGGCAAGTTTATGTTTAATTTTCCTAGAAAGGTCTAATGAAAAGGACAGAAAGCAGAAAAGCTGGCAGAAGGCTGGGAGAGCTCTCCACAAACTCTTTCCTTTTTGTTATGGGCACAGCAGAATTTATCTTGACAAAATTCATAAAGTCATTTAAACTCTGACACCCTGATGACACAGATTGATTCATTAAGGGTAGATGGCATCTGAGAAGTGGGGCTACTGGAAGGTCATTGGGTCATGGGGTGAATGTCCTGATGGCAGCATGGCATAATTCTCTCGAGATATATGAATATTTCAGTTCAAGTTCAGCCTAAGCTCACCCTCTTCTGGCTCAGCATGTGATCACTGCTGAACTATGCCATACCCAGCCTCCACCATACCTGGGACTGTGGGACCTCCTGATCTTGTAACCTTCACTGCAAGCTGACATAGGCATTCTTTTTTCCATGGAAGCTCTTCTCATGTATTTTAGTCAAATTACTGAAAAGCAGACCAATGGACTTTTCTACCTAATGTAAAGCAATATTCATTAAATTACAAGTCACCAACTGGGTAGCATTTTTAAATGATAGTTAACTGTGTTTCAAAATATGGAATAAATTAATTTGGCTATTTACTTTTCTACTTTCATACACACCATTAATGTAACAAAATAACCTTTTCTTACCTAAAAGGATCCTGAGCATGTGTCCGATGTTCTGTCTCCTACACCCTTTTCATGCATTGCAAATTTTTCTAGCTGCCATGTATTTCTTCCTCTTTTCATGTAGCTAATGACAAAAAAATGACCAAGGATACGCCCAAAGTGACATAAGATTCCTGATGTTTGGGAAGACAGCCGAAATAAGTAGGCCCTAGACCAAACTAGCTACTCAGTAGAGCTTTGGAGATGATTGGGCCCAACCTACTAATAGGAAAGTTTGCTTCTTTCCCTTTCCTATGATTCTTGCTTATACAATAATTTCTTCAATAATACTTGTTAATATGGAGCACTAATGTGAGCCATTGAGTACAATGTATAACAAAATTCTGAGTTGATCTTAGAGAGCTTGCTATTCTACAGAATATACAAAAATCAACCATAAGTACAGAGATAATATTTTGGAAAAATAACCAAGTGTTTTTTTCCCCTCAAAATTATCTTAGATGTCCCAGGAGGGTAAATCGGTTTAGGAAAAAATAACAAGTAAATTAGAGTTTTTGAATGGATTTTTAAAAGCTAATTACAGGGATAATTGTTTTGAAAATCAATGAGAAGAAACCTTAAAAGCTTGGTTCTAAATATCGAGGAGACAAAACATGAAGGAAGTAGGTGTTTTATTTACCTATAACATTATATTAGAAAGTACAATCAGAAGTCACTGTAAGAAGGGGAGTAGCAGCAAGAAATGCTAGCACATAATAACAAGGGGGCACAGAGAGATCTTAGCACAAGACAGAGGAAAGAGAAGACCATGATAAACAAGACACCTGTTTCTTCTCAGGTCCAGGAACTCATGTCCACCTGAGAGAAAGGAAGTAGATGGTAGAGAGAAACTCTGAAACGGATGAATTGTATTTATGTGAAAGAGATTGCAAAATGAAATTTGAAAGTTACTTGTGGCAAGATTTATTTGAGCTGTGGATGGAAATCAAATCCCAGGAGCTTAATATTCTTGGAAAGAAATGAAGGGACTTAGATCGTTGAATACATTTGAACTTTGTGCCTATGAAAATTCATTTTAGCACAATTTATAATTACCACATGTGAAAGGTACTATACAAAAAAGAATGGGGATGTCATGCAAATATACAACGGGTTTAGTTATGGGTATATGAAATTTGTTCCTTGTGGAAATACTGTAAGATGAAACTTGAAGGATGCACAGCAAGTAAGCAAGAGAAGAAAAGTACTTCACATACATGACGCAGCATGTGCAAAGTTCCCCAAACTGGGAAAGCAGGATATATTGCATAATGGAGTGCATGCAGAGATACAAGAAACTGAACTGTGAAGGTACAGGGAGGAAGAGGAGGAACCAGTCACACAGGGAGTTTTAAGACATTATAAATCTAGCTCTTCATGCAAATGATTACAAGACCTCTTTGAAATATTTTATGTATGAGAGTGACACAGTTAGATTTATTTCTTACAGCTCTCTCCCAAAATGTAGAAAAAGGATTGGAGGCAGACAGGGCCAAGGCATAGACACTATTTAGGGGTAGGTCGAGCAGCAAAGTAGGGATGAGATGATAGAAAACATCAGTCAAGAGCTAGAAAGATAAAAATAAATTTGAGAAAAATTAAACGCTGAAAGTAAAAAAGACTGATATAAATGCATTACTAATGGGGGTAAGGGAAGGGCAAAGGATTCACCCATTGACAATGACATTAATGTCCACATTTGGGCACTCCTACAAACCTTAGTGTTGATATTACCAAATCACATTAGTCCTTTCATACATATTACATGAATCCTGGAAACACTGGAAAGAATATCATGGATTATACATGAAATAACTTATTAAAGACAGTGGTTTATACTTCAAAGTTTAAAAATCAGCTAAACTAAGAGTGCTTTCCAATAACTGAAGCTAAAATTCATTGAATACCCTACAGTTAAGCAAACCACATAAAAATTATCTTTCAGATTCCAGGTCATTTTAAAGATGCAAAAAATGTTAACTTACATTTCATTTTTCTATTTTATTAAAGGTAGAGTTGCTCATACATGCCCACACATACCTTCAATAAGGAGCTAACTGCTTTGATGTTTTTGGCCTTCTCTTTGTCTTCACTTAACCCTCTTATTTGTTACCCAAACTAAGAATATAAATATGGCCAAATGTAGTATAACACTCTGCTCCTTATCAATGTTGAAAAAATGGACTGTGTGATTTCAATCTTCTTCCTTTTCAAAGTAGGAAAACAGACACATCTGTGGGCTAACAAAGACACACATTAAAAATTCTATACTTGTCTAGACATAATCAAAACCATTTCACAGTAGGTGTTAAATACTTCTAATTAAAGTAATTTAAAAAATTTTTAAAAACTCAAGATAAGTAGCAAAATGTTGACATTCAAAAATCAAAATTCTTATTTCCCCCAGACACCACTGTGGTCTCCATAGTAACCAGAATATGTACTGGCCCAATTCTCTCTGTTAATTAAATATATATGTAATATTACCAGAGGAACAGGTCCTCCTTGATGTAGCATGCTGCGTAACCTACTCTTTTCCTTCCCAGGCTTCCCCATGTCTTATGTTTCTTATAGTCTCTACCTAACCAAAAAAGACTGATCTTTTACAAGTGACTTTGACACTTCCAAAGGATGCTTCAGAGTGCATTGACAGACCAGAAATAGAAAGCCAACTGCTTCTCACAAAAAGACAGGCTACAGAACTCGACATACTATTATGTCACTTGCCACAAGATAAACTGCATGAGTTTCCTCCATTAGACCCTCTCCCTTTTATCTGAACTAAGGTTTTGCCACCTTAAAGCATGAATCTGAAGATAGCACTGCACAGGTAAGCAAATCTGACTCCAGAGAATAAATCTATCCACTTCCATTCTTCAAAGTTTATTAGGAATTAGAAATTAATCTTATTACAAGATATTTCACCCACTTGCCCCTTCAATTCTTTCTCTGTTTTCAGTTCTGTCTCACTGCAACTCCCTTTTCAGTTACACAAAAGATATGCCCTTGCGAATCCTCTCCAATTTTATTTTCTTGACCTCAAACCAGGAAAAATATATCAAACAATTATTTTCCCAGTGTTCTATTTAGACAGAAACCACTGTAGGAAAATTAAAGAGAAAGATTCAAGAGTATTAGGAGAAAAAAAAAGTGTAAAAAGAAAAGCAAGACTGAGGTATTCGAGGCAACACGGTACAGGATTTTAATTCACCTTGAGGATTATTCATTGCAAGATTCTGGTGAGTTTTCTAAGAATGTCTATGCAGTTTCCTTCTACTGCGATATTAGAGAGTTCAGCGCAGTCTATCATAGGAGCTGATGACTCAGAGGATTAGTGTGTTGATATAAACTGCTGATCAGAGGAAGGCACATCTTATTTTCATCTGAACTCCAGGTTATAGTTTCCCTAGTCCCCGTTGGTATCGTGTAAACTTCGTATAGTAATTTGTAGTTTATAAAGGAAGCAGCCACTTCCCATCATGATTTAATACAAATTTTAGCAAGTACTTTGGCTTTTACTGTTTAGGTCTTTTAGCTGAGTTCAAGAGCAGTGTAAAATTTTATGCCATCTCATTCATCTGTTAGGTTAAGCCAGATTATTGTATTATAACAAACAACTACAAAATGCAAGATTCAAATAACACAGGCTTATGGCTTGCATGTACATGTATATTTAGAGAGTGGGCAAAAAGTGGTGCTCTGCCCATGATAATTATGCAGGGACATATTCTGCTGAGATTTGCATTTTAAGATGCTGTACTGGGGCCAGCGCTGTGGTGCAGCAGGTTAATGCCCTGGCCCGAAGTGCCTGCATCCCATATGGGCGCCGGTTCAAAACCCAGCTGCTCCACATCTGATCTAGCTCTCTGCTATGGCTTGGAAAGTGGTAGAAGATGGCCCAAGTACTTGGGCCCCTTCACTTGGGCCCCTTCACCCATGTGGGAGACACAGAAGAAGATCCTGGCTCCTGGCTTTGAATTGATGCAGCTCCGGCCATTGTGGCCAATTGGAGAGTGAACCATCAGATGGAAGACCTCACTCTCTCTCTCGCTCTCTCTCTCTCTCTCTCTCTGCCTCTCCTCTATGTAACTCTGACTTTCAAATAAATAAATAAATCTTTAAAAAAGATGCTATACTCCAACAAGAAGTTTGGCCATTTGACAAGGCTAGGAGAAACGGTGACTTGATCAGCCCTCACCCTGACTGTTGATGAGCAACTTGATATGTTATCCCTCTTAGTATTTTTTTGTTTGTTCTACTTAATACTTTTGGTTGAATACTGTAATCAATACACAATTCTTCTTAAGAGCTGAAACTTAACTGAAAAGTGATCATTGTTAAATATAAGAGTGGGAATAAGAGAGGGAAGAGATGTGCAATTCGGGACATACTCAAGCTGACTTACCTCAAACGGTAGAGTTAGAAACATACCAGGGGATTCCAATTCAATCCCATCAAGGTGGCATGTACCAATGCCATCTCACTAGTCCCAGTGATCAATTTCTGTTCACAATTGATCATAATGATAGGACTAAGAACCAAAGGGATCACATAAACAAGAATAGTGTCTGCAAATACTAGCGGACAGAATAAAAAAGAGAGAGAACGATCCAACATGGGAAGTGAGATACACAGCAGACCCATAGAATGGCAGATGTCCTAAACAGCACTCTGGCCTCAGAATCAGCCCTTAAGGCATGCGGATCTGGCTGAAAAGCCCATGAGAGTATTTCAGGCATGGAAAGCCAAGACACTCTGTGGAAAAAAAAAAAAAAAAACAAACAAACAAACAAAAAAAAAAAACACCTAAACGAAAGATCTCCACGAGTGAGATCCCAGTGGAAAGAATGGGTCATCAAAGAAGGAGGTACCTTTCTCTGAAGGGAGGAGAGAACTTCCACTTTGACCATGGCCTTGTCTAAAAATTATCAGAGTCAGTGAACTCAGGGGGCTTCCATAGCCTTGGCAGCTCATGACAAGAGCCTAGGGTGATTACTGATGCCATAAACAAGAGTGTCAATTTGTTAAGCCAACAACAGGAGTCACTGTGCACTTACTCCTCATGTAGGATCTCTGTCCTTAATGTGCTGTACATTGAGATTTAATGCTATAACTAGTACTCAAACAGTATTTTCCACTTTATGTTTCTGTGTGGGAGCAAACTGTTGAAATCTTTACTTAATGTATGCTAAACTGATCTTCTGTATATAAAGAGAATCAAAAATGAATCTAGATGTGAATGGAAGGGGAGAGGGAGTGAGAAAGGGGAGTGTTGCGGTGGGAGGGACGTTATGGGGGGGGGGAAGCCATTGTAATCCATAAGCTGTACTTTGGAAATCTATGTTCATTAAATAAAAGTTAAAAAAATAAATTAAAAAAAAACAAAAACAAATGCACCAGCAATAGATGGTCATGCCTAGAAGTGATATTGGACACCTTTGCTCACATTTCATTGGCTATAAAGGGTTTAGGGAAATGCAGCACTTAATGTGCCTGGAAGAGAAGATCATGTCTACTCCATCCATTCTTTTCCATATAAGATTATTTGGAGTAATAACAGGTCCTAGAGTGGCTCCTACGATTCTTGACCCCTGGGGTTCATGCCTTGCTTAACTCCATAGCCTACAGTTTTGGCTGGACCCATGTGTTGCTTTGCTAGGGCTGGAATAGCAAAGTACCACAGACTGTATGGCTTATACAACAAATATTTATTTTCTCAGAGTTGCAAATGTGAGAGATCTGAGGTGAAAGTATTCGTGGAGTTGGTTTCTTGGAAGACCTCTCTCCTTGTATTGTTACTGCCCGTTTTCTCTCTCTGTGTTCAGTAGGTCTTTCTTCCATGCATTTTTGTATCTTTAACTCTTCTTATCTGGAGATCAGCCATATTGGATTAGCATCTACTGTAATAACCTTATTTAAGGTTGAGTTCACCTTTAAAGACAAGAGAGACAAATACAGTGCCTGAGGCTACTTGTGTACTATAACAAATTTATGAGTCATTTATGAGAAACACAACTGTGTTTTCTCACAGTTCTGGAGGTTGGGAGATCCAAGCTCAAGTTGCCAGCAGGTTCAGTGACTTTGTAAGAGCTGCATGTTCTGGGAGTATAGAGATCTGTGTCTTCACATGCAGAAGGTGGAAGGGCAAGCAGAAGGAACTCCCACCACCAAGCCAACTGTAAAGCATCTCATGGCCTAATCATCTCATGTTGTCCACACCTGGATATAAAGGAGATTTGTTCAACTCATAGCATGGGTGTAAACACTTCAAAACATGGGGGTATCTAATTCATCCAATAATAACCTGAGGTGTTCTTTTAGCCAACAGAATATGGCAATGGCAATGTCAAGGAAACTTTGTGAACATAATTAAGGTCCTAGGCTGATTAATTTTGAGTTCTCAAAAAGGGATGTTATTCTGGATGAGATTGAATTAATCAGATTTATGCTCTTAAAAGTAGATCTGGACCTCTTCTAGGGAAATAAATTCTTGTGTTTCCAAGAAGTAAGCTATAATGTGGCCAGGGTCTGGATGGGGCCTCTAGGATCTGAGACCATCTGCCAGCCAACAGCTAGCATAATGTTGAGACCCTCCATCTTCAAGAAAATGAATTATGCCAATAACCTAAATGAATTTAAAGATGGGTTCTATTTTTGACTGAAAATGCATCCCAGCCAACACCTTTACTACAGTCTTATAATATCCTGAGCACTATCTTAACTACATTCAGACTCCTAAACTCCTAACCCGTGGAAACTGAGATATTAAATATGTGACTTTTTTTAGCCACTAACTCTGTAATAGCTTTTTTTTTGGCTCAGCAATAGAAATTAGCATACAGATATAGTCACTTTGTATTCTTTGAGGTTTAGTGATATTGTAACTTAGAAATTTAAGAAAACGTTTCACTCAACCTTGAAGAATGTTTAGGAAAATCTGCATGTGTTTATGTGTGTGCGCATGTGTTTTAAAAACCTCATTTCTAGCTACTGAAATGTTTCTAAGATTGTTTACTTTTCACCTCATTTTTATTTCCAGATTTCTTTTGTGTCTGTATGTTTGTGTTCGTGTGTGTGTATGTGTGTGCATGTTTAAAATAAGATAGGGAGTATCTTCTTAAACTCCATCACTAGATTGCCATATAACATTAGATAAGAATCTTGATTACAACTTCCCCTCCTCTTATTTTTCCATATAGCTAGTAGAAGACATCAAACTAGGCTGGCTGAGTTTTTGGAAAGAATTGCTTTTAAAAATTACCTCTTGTTGTAGAGAAAAAGTAATCCTTCTACATTGTTGGTGGGAATGTAAATTTCCAAAGCCATTATGGAAAACAGAGCTATAATATAATCCAGCAAATTCGCTACAGGCATATTATCTAAAGGAAATGCAATCAGTATGTTTAAGGATCATCAGCACCCTCATTTTTATTGCAGCACTAATCACAATAGACAAGGTGCAGAATCAACCTAAAAGGCCATCAAATAGAGAATAAAGAAAATGTGGATTGTCTACATGATGGAATATTATTCAGACTTTTAAAAATAAGGAAATCCCATCATATGAAGCAAAGTGGTTGGTACTGGAGGATATCAAGTTAAGTGAAATAATCCAAAGATAAGCACAACATGATCTCACTCATATGGGAGTATAAATAGCTGATCTTATAGAAGTGGAATATACAGTGTTCATCACTGGAGGCTGGGGAAGTTAGAGAGGAAGGAGAGGCCGGCACTGTGGCTCATTAGGCTAATCCTCCACCTGCGGCACCGGCACTCCAGGTTCTAGTCCCAGTCAGGGCGCCAGATTCTGTCCCAGTTGCCCCTCTTCCAGGCCAGCTCTCTGCTGTGGCCAGGGAGTGCAGTGGAGGATGGCCCAAGTGCTTGGGCCCTGCACCCCATGGGAGACCAGGGTAAGTACCTGGCTCCTGCCATCGGATCAGCATGGTGTGCCGGCCGCAGCGCACCAGCCGCAGCGGCCATTGGAGGATGAACCAATGTCAAAGGAAGACCTTTCTCTCTGTCTCTCTCTCTCACTGTCCACTCTGCCTTTCAAAAAAAAAAAGAGATGAAGGAGACTGGAGAGAAGTTGGTGAAATAATACAAAATTTCAGTTACATAGAAGAAATAAGTTCAAGAGATAAATTAGACATCATGGTGACTGGTTATTATATTATATCCTTAAAAATGCTGAAAAAGATGTAATGTGTTCTCACCACAAACCTGATCACCAACACATAGTGTTGTAAACAGTAAATACATACAATTTTATCTGTCAACTTAAAAAAAGTACAAAGAAAAAAAAGAAAAAGAAATGTTGTCCTGACACCTAACCAGAATTTTGAAGATGGAATAGGATCCAGTGTTCACTGGGCATTGAAAGAGGTTAAAATTATAAGGAATTTCCTCAAGGTTGCAAAGCGCTTAAGCAAATGAAATCATGTCACAATTAATACTTTGAGAAAGTAGAGATATGGAAGTGTTATGATACATTATTACTCTATTTAACAAAAGCATTTTAGAGCCTTTTAAAGCAATGTTGTACGTAATAGGTGGTTAAATACATTTGGTAAAATAAATGAATGAGCTTTCAATACAGTTCTTGAGAATAATGATTCACTTATTTAGTAAACTTTATTCAATGCCTGCCCTCTAAGCCCGGATATGTATACTGGGGAAACATTGAGGAAAAAATTTCCATGAAATAAGGAAGAAAACAATTGTTTAAAGTTATAAATGAAATCAGGAAAATTTTAAGGAAAGAGGACAGTGAATTTGGTTTTAAGGAATGAAAAGAAAGTTATCAATTTGAGTTGAAGTGGGGCTCAGAATCCAGTGCAGAATCCTCATGAAACAGCGACTAAAAATTCCCACCTCTAAATATTAGTACTGACGATTAAGTTTCAACATGAATTTTGAGACACAAACATTCAAATCATAGTGACGGGCACAGTGCAAAGGGCTTGGAATAATGTGCAACCGATTGATTACCCATGTATGCATTCATTTCCTGTTAATACTGGAAGATAATAATATTACAGACAAAACTCTTCCAACTTCTTTTGAGAGATCAGCAACGGAGAACCCAGGAAGAGTCTACTATAGTAGTTCTTTCAGAGAGGGCTTGCTGCCTCACCATCACCATGGCCCATGTGCTTCGTTCTTCAGTCATGCTCCATATCATGTAAATGTACACATCATTCACTTGATCCTCACAGGGATTTCAGTTTTCAAATACTAGTCAAGCAATTAAGTTCCAGGTCAGTTATTAACAGAGCATCTGTTAATGTTCCTGTCTGTCATTCTGGACATTTCATAAAGACAGTGGAGAGTCATAGAATTATTTTAAGACAGAGAATGACACAGTTTGTAACTACATTGTATTACATTGAACCAAAAAAAATTGTATCTTTTCCTTATAAGTCTTTTAAAAATCATCAAATATCATTAATTTTATTTAGTTCCACCTAACAGAAGAATCATTCTACTTACATGTAGTAAAAGGACTGGAAAAAAGAGGAGAGAAACGAAAGGCCCAGAGAAATTGGGTAGGAAGAAATTACAATCAGTGAGAAAGAAGACTTGGACCAAACAAATCTGGGAAAGTGACAGTAGACATGAAGCATTAAAAAAAAAGTGTGTGTGTGTGTGTGAGTGTGTATGTGTGTGAACTAGTGAGACTTACTCTTTTTATCATACTGTATGTCACATAGTCCCAGAAGAACAAATCATAGTCAACTGGGATACTTTTAGACAGTAAATTATGGAGGCCAGTGCTATGGTGCTGTGGGTTAAAGCCCCAGCCTATGGTGGCGGCATCTCATATGGGTGCCAGTTTGCAACTGGGCTGCTCCACTTCTGATCTAGCTCCCTGCCTAAGAGATGGGAAAGTGGCTGAGTATGGCCCAATTTCTTGGGTCCCTGCACCCACATGAGAGATGCAGAGGAAGCTCCAGGCTCCTGGCTTTGGACTGGCTCAGGTCCAACCATTGAAACCTTTTGGGGAGTAAACCTGTGGCTGGGAGACTTTCTCTCTCTCTCTCTCTCTCTCTCTCTCTCTCTCTCTTTCTCTGTGTGTGTGTGTGTGTGTGTCTACCTCTTTCAAATAAACAAAAAATAAACCTTTTTTTGTAAAAGAAAGTAAATTATACAAGCATAGCCTTTTCCCCATGAAATACATGTTTTAAGAAGTCTTGCCTCACTTATAATTGAGAATTACTTTTATCAGGAAGCAATTGTCACTTTATGAAAATGAGTGCACCCTTCCTTCTTTGTTACCCCAAAGAAATGTGGAGAGTGAAAGTCACTGTAGGAGTTGTTAAATGTGGGGCTATGTCAGGAGACACAAGTAACTGATGGTTTTAATTTTGGTCACTGGGATGAGGATATCTTTAACTGCAATGATCCAAAAAAGATTTATTGAGTTACAGACACTTTTGAGAATCTGACAAATGCTATGCACTGTCACCCTAAAATAAGTAGCACCGATATAAAATAATTTGGCAAATGATTTTCAAAATTCAAAAATCTTGGTCAGTGCTGTGGCTCAATAGGCTAATCCTCCGCCTGCAGCACCAGCACACTGGGTTCTAGTCCTGGTGGGGCCCTGGATTCTGTCCTGGTTGCCCCTCTTCCAGGCCAGCTCTCTGCTGTGGCCCAGGAGTGCAGTGGAGGATGGCCCAAGTGCTTGGGCCCTGCACCCGCATGGGAGACCAGGAGAAGCACCTGGTTCCTGGCTTTGGATCAGCGTGGTGCGCTCCCTGCAGTGCACCAGCAGCAGTGGCCATTGGGGGGGGTGAACCAACGGAAAAGGAAGACCTTTCTCTCTGTCTCTCTGTCTTTCTCTCTCTCTCTCACTGTCCATTCTGCCTGTCAAAAAAAAAAATACAAAAATCTTGAAGTCTACCCATCAACCCGCCTAAGGGCTAAGAAAAAAGTCATGCAGAGTATAGGGTCTTCTCACACTGGATCAGGAAGATCATCATAACCTATATTGGCTTTTTATGTTTACAATTATTTTATGACATAAATGCTCATTGGTATGATGTTGAAATGATAAATGCCAAATAGGAAAAAATGTGGAGAAATCAAGAAAACAAAAGCATTAGGTAAACAATCAGGCTACTTAGCACAGGAATGAGAAAGTTGGCAATTGTTTTCTTCCTTGGTTTGAATAGGACCCGAGCTCAGAATATTGTGCACTGGCTTTTCCATATCAAACACATTATTTATTTTATTTTTTTTTCATTTTTTGACAGGCAGAGTGGACAATGAGAGAGAGAGAGAGACAGAGAGAAAGGTCTTCCTTTTGCCATTGGTTCAACCTCCAATGGCCGCTGCGGCCAGTGCGCTGTGGCCAGTGCACTGCGAAGATCCAAAGGCAGGAGCCAGGTGCTTCTCCTGGTCTCCCTTGGGGTGCAGGGCCCAAGCACTTGGGCCATCCTCCACTGCACTCCCGGGCCACAGCAGAGAGCTGGCCTGGAAGAGGGGCAACCGGGACAGAATCCTGTGCCCTGACCGGGACTAGAACCCAGTGTGCCGGTGCCGCAGGCGGAGGATTAGCCTATTGAGCCACGGCACTGGCCTATCAAATGCATTATTAATCAAACACCCATATGCTGACTTCATCATGGTTTTCTTGGACTGACTACTTTAGTTTGAGATAAGGAGAATGAGATGGGTCTTCAAGCTCCTAAGACAGATGATTATGGGAAAGTTTTGAGTACAAGGGGGAGGGAAGGATGGTGGGTAAGATCTTCCCAAAGCAGAATGAGTTTTAGGCTCATCCTTAACTACTAATGATAAAAACGAGGAATCCTGCAGAAAGGTAGTCTTAGTCAAAAAGTGTGCACCCCTCCATCTTGCCAAATGGCATTCAGCAGCTGATCGGCCTACTATACTCAAACTAAATTGCTCTTGACTTTTGGGATACCCACCTTAAAATAGAATCTCTCCCATAGTCTTATGAACATCATCAGTAGAGGCCAATCATAATCATCTGATAATCCTTTCTCGAAATTTGTTGGATACTAGTTTTTTTATTTAAAAATTTTTTAGTTATAATCATATGCATAGCATTGTGAGAGTACTACTTGAGGTATTAAAATATATTTGTAAAATTGGAATAATTTTGTATTTACAAGAAGATAATATATTTTTAAGAAAAATAAATCCTGGAGTATTTCTGGAATCCAACAGAAAAAAGAAAGATCAATTAGTTACTTGAATTTTAATACATAAGGTATAAAATACAGTGATGAGCTTTATACTAAATGTGTGATCAGCAATGCGCTAAAATTAGACTCAATTTTAATTATATTACCAACTCTTAATATTCAAGGCATTATTTATCCTGAGTAATGTTGGCTACCTT
The DNA here is from genome assembly GCF_051225735.1 of Oryctolagus cuniculus. NCBI lineage: Eukaryota > Metazoa > Chordata > Mammalia > Lagomorpha > Leporidae > Oryctolagus > Oryctolagus cuniculus. Next base: position 104,313,813 of record NC_142873.1, read on the forward strand.
TCTCCTGTGATTTCCCATAATGCATTAGTGTGTATCAGAATTTTTCTTAACATATAGTTTTATTGACAGTTGTAAATACAACTTCAAAATAAACTTTTATGATTTAATTCTTGCAAAAATCCCAGAGGACATGATTTCTAAAGATGCAGCAATAGAAATTTCCAGAAGTTGGAAGTATACAAGATGAGGTATAATTAGAACAACACAAACTAGAATCTAGTTCTTTTTAATTTAACATTTTATGTATTATTTTTGAGATAGCCCATTTTTAATTTACAATATAATCACAGACTTAATGGCTCCACTAAATAAAGAGTTCAACAAACAAAAAGTATAAAGATCATAGTCCATGAAGGAAATAGGCAAGAGCTACCAGTATCAATCATATGAAAGTTGTCCAGCTTCACACATATAATTTTTTTTTATTTTTCTAAAATTTTTATTTAATAAAAATAAATTTCAAAAGCACAACTTTTGGATTACAGTTATTTTCTCCCCATAACCACTCTCCCACCCACAAACCATCCCATCTCCTGGAACTCCATCTCTCATCCTATTCTTCATTAAGATTCATTTTTAATTATTTTTATATACAGAAGGTCAACTTAGTATATACTAAGTAAAAATTTCAACAGACTGCACTGACACAGACACAAAGTATAAAGTACCGTTTGAAGACTAGTTTTATCTTAAACATATATTTTTAAATAGTCACAAAATCTTTTTTTTAACTTTTATTTAATGCATATAAATTTCCAAAGTATAGCTTATGGATTACAATGGCTTCCCCCATTAACGTCCCTCCCACCCGCAACCCTCCCCTTTCCCACTCCCTCTCCCCTTCCATTCACATCTAGATTCATTTTCATTCTCTTTATATACAGAAGATCAGTTTAGCATACATTAAGTAAAGATTTCAACAGCTTGCTCCCACACAGAAAAATAAAGTGAAAAATACTGTTTGAGTACTAGTTATAGCATTAAATCTCAATGTACAGCACACTGAGGATAAAGATCCTACATGAGGAGTAAGTGCACAGTGACTCCTGTTGTTGACTTAACAAATTGACACTCCTGTTTATGGCATCAGTAATCACCCTAGGCTCTTGTCATGAGCTGCCAAGGCTATGGAAGCCCCCTGAGTTCACTGACTCTGATCATATGTAGACAAGGCCATGGTCAAAGTGGAAGTCCTTTCCTCCCTTCAGAGAAAGGTACCTCCTTCTACGATGACCTGTACTTTCCACTGGGATCTCACTCGTGGAGATCTTTCATTTAGGTTTTTTTTTTTTTTTTCCACAGAGTGTCTTGGTTTTCCATGCCTGAAATACTCTCATGGGCTTTTCAGCCGGATCCGCATGCCTTAAGGGCTGATTCTGAGGCCAGAGTGCTGTTTGGGAATCTGCCATTCTATGGGTCTGCTGTGTATCTCACTTCCCATGTTGGATTGTTCTCACCCCTTTTTATTCTATCAGCTAGTATTTGCAGACACTATTCTTGTTTATGTGATCCCTTTGGTTCTTAGTCCTATCATTATGATCAATTGTGAACAGAAATTGATCACTGGGACTAGTGAGATGGCATTGGTACATGCTACCTTGATGGGATTGAATTGGAATCCCCTGGTATGTTTCTAACTCTACCGTTTGAGGTAAGTCAGCTTGAGCATGTCCCGAATTGCACATCTCTTCCCTCTCTTATTCCCACTCTTATATTTAACAGCAATCACTTTTCAGTTAACTTTCAGCACTTAAGAATAATTATGTATTGATTACAGTATTCAACCAAAAGTATTAAGTAGAACAAACAAAAAAATACTAAGAGGGATAACATATTAAGTTGCTCATCAACAGTCAGGGTGAGGGCTGATCAAGTCACCGTTTCTCCTAGTGTTCATTTCACTTTAACAGGTTTCCTTTCTGGTGCTCAGTTAGTTGTCACCTATCAAGGAGAACAAGTGGTATTTGTCCCTTTGGGATTGGATTATTTCACTCAGCATAATGTTTTCCAAATGCCTAACAGGGATCACTTTTCAGTTAAAATTTAAACACCTAAGAATAACTGTGTGTTAATTACAGAGTTCAACCAATGCTACTAGAACAAAAAATACTAAAATGGATAAAGTATTACATTGTACATCAACAGTCAGGACAAGAGCTGATCAAGTCACTGTTTCTCATAGTGTCCATTTCACTTCAACAAGTTTCCCCTTTGGTGCTCAGTTAGTTGTCGCCAATCAGGGAGAACATATGATGTTTGTTCCAATCAGGGAGAACATATGATGTTTGTTCCTTTGGGACTGGCTTAATTCACTCAGCATGATGTTTTCCAAAATCCTCCATCGTGTTGCAAATGACCGGGTTTCATTGTTTTTGACTGCTGTATAGTATTCTATAGAGTACATGTCCCATAATTTCTTTATCCAGTCTACCGTTGATGGGCATTTGGGTTGCTTCCAGGTCTTAGCCATTGTGAATTGAGCTGCAATAAACATTAATGTGCAGACAGCTTGTTTGTTTGCCAATTTAATTTCCTTTGGGTAAATTCCAAGGAGTAGGATGGCTGGGTCGAACGGTAGGGTTATATTCAGGTTTCTGAGGAATCTCCAGACTGACTTCCATAGTGGCTTGACCAGTTTGCATTCCCACCAACAGTGGGTTAGTGTCCCTTTTTCCCCACATCTTCAACCAGCATCTATTGTTGGTAGATTTCTGCATGTGAGCCATTCTAACTGGGGTGAGGTGAAACCTCATTGTGGTTTTGATTTCCATTTCCCTGATTGCTAGTGATCTTGAACATTTTTTCATGTGTCTGTTGGCCATTTGGATGTCCTCTTTTGAAAAATGTCTATTGAGGTCCTTGGCCCATCTCTTAAGTGGGTTGTTTGTTTTGATGTTGTGGAATTTCTTGGTTTCTTTGTAGATTCTGGTTATCAACCCTTTATCTGTTGCATAGTTTGCAAATATTTTTTCCCATTCTGTTGGTTGCCTCTTCACTTTCCTGACTGTTTCTTTTGCAGTACAGAAACTTCTCAATTTGATGCAATCTCAAATGTTAATTTTTGCTTTGACTGCCTGTGCTTCTGGGGTCTTTTCCAAGAAGTCATTGCCGGTACATATATCTTGCAGGGTTTTTCCAATGCTCTCTAATTATTGATGGTGTCAGGTCATAGATTTAAGTCTTTAATCCATATTGAGTGAATTTTTGTGTAAGGTGAAAAGTAGGGGTCTTGCTTCATGATTCTGCACGTGGAAATCCAATTTTCCCAGCACCATTTATTGAATAGACTGTCCTTACTCCAGGGATTGGTTTTGGATCCTTGATCAAATATGAATTGCCTGTAGATGTTTGGATTGATTTTTGGTGTTTCAATTCTGTTCCATTGGTCTATCCATCTGTTTCTGTACCAGTACCATGCTGTTTTGATAACAACTGCCCTATAGTATGTCCTGAAATCTGGTATTGTGATGCCTCTGGCTTTGTTTTTGTTGTACAAGATTGCTTTAGCTATTCGAGGTCTCCTATGTCTCCATATGAATTTCAGCATCATTTTTTCCAGATCTGAGAAGAAGGTCTTCAGTCGCTTGATGGGTATTGCATTGAATGTATAAATTGCTTTTGGGAGAATGGACATTTTGATGATATTGATTCTTCCAATCCATGAGTATGGAAGATTTTTCCATTTTTTGGTATCCTCTTCTATTTCTTTCTTTAAGGTTTTGTAATTTTCATCGTAGAGATCCTTCACGTCCTTGGTTAAATTTATTCCAAGGTATTTGATTGTTTTTGTAGCTATTGTGAATGGGATTGATCTTAGAAGTTCTTCCTCAGCCATGGCATTGCCTGTGTATACAAAGGCTGTTGATTTTTGTGCATTGATTTTATACCCTGCTACTTTGCCAAAATCTTCTATGAGTTCCAATAATCTCTTAGTAGAGTTCTTTGGGTCCCCTACATAAAGAATCATATCATCTGCAAAGAGGGATAGTTTGAGTTCTTCCTTCCCAATTTGTATCCCTTTAATTTCTTTTTCTTGCCTAATAGCTCTGGCTAGAACTTCCAGAACTGTATTGAATAGCAGTGGGCATCCCTGTCTGGTACCAGGTCTCAGTGGAAATGCTTCCAACTTTTCCCCATTCAATAGGATGTTGGCTGTAGGTATTTCATAGATTGCTTTGACTGTATTGAGGAATGTTCCTTCCAAACCCAGTTTGCTTAGAGTTTTCATCATGAACGGGTGTTGTATTTTATCAAATGCTTTCTCGGCATCTATTGAGATAATCATATGGTTTTTCTTCTGCAGTCTGTTAATGTGGTGTATCACATTGATTGTTTTGCGCACATTAAACCATCCCTGCATACCACGAATAAATCCCACTTGGTATGGGTGGATGATCTTTCTGATGTGTTGTTGCATTCTATTGGCGAGAATTTTATTGAGGATTTTTGCATCTATGTTCATCAGGGATATTGGTCTGTAATTCTCTTTCAATGCTGCATCTTTTTCCCACTTAGGAATTAAGGTGATGCTGGCTTCATAGAAAGAATTTGGGAGGACTCCCTCTTTTTCGATTGTTCTGAATAGTTTGAGAAGAATTGGAGTCAGTTCTTCTTTAAATGTCTGGTAGAATTCAGCAGTGAATCCATCTGGTCCTGGGCTTTTCTTTGTTGGGAGGGCCTTTATTACTGTTTCAATTTCTGTCTCAGTTATGGGTCTATTTAGGTTTTTGATGTCTTCCTGGTTCAATTTCGGTAGGTTGCATGTGTCCAGGAATCTATCCACTTCTGATAGGTTTCCCTGTTTGCTGGCATACAAGTCCTTGTAGTGATTTCTGATGATTCTTTTTTATTTCTGTGGTGTCTGTTGTTATGTTTCCTTTTTCATCTCTGATTTTGTTGATTTGGGTCTTTTCTCTTCTTTTTTTAGTTAGTTGGGCCAATGGGGTGTCAATTTTGTTTATTTTTTCAAAAAAACAGCTTCTCATTTGGCTGATTTTTTGTAATTTTTTTTTTATTCAATCCTGTTGATTTCTTCTCTGATTTTAATTATTTCTCTTCTCCTACTAGATTTGGGTCTGGTTTGCTGTAGGTTTTCTAGATCCTTGAGGTGAATTGAAAGCTCATCTATTTGGTGCCTTTCCAATTTCTTGATGTAGGCACCTATTGATATAAACTTTCCTCTTAACACTGCTTTTGCTGCGTCCCATAAGTTTTGGTATGTTGTGCTGTTATCCTCATTTACTTCCAGAAAGTTTTTGATTTCTCTTTTGATTTCTTCTATGACCCATTGTTCATTCAGGAGCATGTTGTTCAATCTCCATGTGTTTGCGTATGCTCTAGGGATTCCTGAGTTGCTAATTTCTAACTTCATTCCTTTATGGTCTGAGAAGCTGCATGGTATGATTCTAATTCTTTTGAATTTGCTGAGACTTGCTTTATGGCCTAGTATGTGGTCAATCCTAGAGAAGGTTCCATGTACTGCTGAGAAGAATGTAAAATCTTTAGCTGTAGGATTGAAAGTTCTGTAGATATCTGTTAGATCAATTTGGGCTATAGCGTCATTTAAATCTACTGTATCCTTGTTGATCTTCTGTCCTGTTGATCTGTCTATTTCAGAGAGTGGAGTATTGAAGTCCCCCAGTACTATTGTATTGGGGTCTAAGTCTCCCTTTAAGTCCCTTAACAAATCTATTAAATAAACCGGTGCCCTGTAATTAGGTGCATATACATTGATAATTGTTATATCTTCCTGTTGAATTGATCCCTTAATCATTATATAATGCCCCTCTTTGTCTCTCTGAACAGTTTTTGTGGTAAAGTTTATGTTGTCAGATATTAAGATGGCTACGCCTGCTCTTTTTTCATTTCTGTTGGCATGGTATATCTTTTTCCAGCCTTTCACTTTCAGTCTGTATGCATCTTTGTTGGAAAGATGTGTTTCTTGTAAGCAGCAAATAGATGGGTTTTGTTCCTTAAGCCAATCAGCCAATCGGTGTCTTTTAACTGGACAGTACAGGCCATTAATGTTCAATGTGACTAATGATAAGTGGTAACTTTGCCCTGCCATTTGCCAAAGATAATTTCTAATATATGCTTTGAATTCCTTGTGATCTTTTGCTGTGAGGTTTCCTTCCTTTACCTTCTTTCATATTGATGACTGTGTTTCTGTGTTTCTGTGTGCAACAAAGCAAAAAAAGTCACAAAATCTTTAAAAATATCATAGTATATAATTGTTAATAATTTAATTATGCAAATATTTAAAATAAAGTTTGATAAAACAATATTTGCAGCAAAACTGATATATATTTATTTATTCTTTTTTCAAAAAATTTTAGCTCCCACATATAAGAGAGGACATGCATTATTTGTCTTTCTATATCTGCTTGTTTCACTCCAGTTTCAACCATTTTGTTTCAAATTACAGAATTTAATTCTTTTTTTATACCTGAATACTATTCTGTATGTGTGTGTGTGTGTATGTGTGTGTGTATAATATTTTCTTTATCCATTCATCTGATGATGGATACCTTGTTGATACCATATTTTGGCTATTATAAACTGTGCTGTTATAAACATGGTGGAGCAGGTGTCTTTTTGATGCAATGAATATATGTCTTTAGAGTATATACCCAATAGTGGGGTTGCTGGATCATATGGCAAGTCTGTTTCTAGTTTTTTAAGAAATCTCCATACAGTTTTCTATAGTAGTTGCACTAAATTACATTCCCACCAATGTGTGAATTTAAGAGCTCATCAGCAAGTACTCTGTCTTTTGGATCACAGCCATTCTTAAAGGGATGAGGTGATATCTCATTGTTGTCTTCCCATTGTTATTTTTGAATATTATTCTTAGTGGTGAATTAAGAACATGATTATAAGGTGGATTATAACTATGTCTTTGCAAAAACTGAAGAAAAAAGAAAAGAAGGAAGGGGATTGAAGAAGAGAGGTGGAAGGAAGGAAATATGGTTACCTTCTTAGAAGTGCACCTATGAAATATATGAAAACTGTTCTGTTTATATTAATAAAAATTCAGCTGTTGGGGGGCCAAGATGCAGAACAGGGCAAGGGCATACTGTTCTAGGGGAAAGTAGCAGAAAGAAAAGAGTGGAGAAAGTACATTCTCAGGAGAAAGAGAGAGAATCTGGCTAAGAAAATTGATAGGGAGCTGGGTACCCATGTAGGGCTGTGTAAGGTACCCCCAGCCTCTCAACATATCAAAGGCTCTGGGCCTCAAGCTACCAAGGCAGAGCACACCAGGCAGTTGGCTCTGGGAATGTCTCTTCCTCTCTGTGGACAGGACAAGCTAGCCGGGTATTGTGTGTCGTTCCCCGTCTTCGTGGAGGAACGACACTAAACCCTGCCTAGGCTTCATATCCGAGTCACGGCACCATTATGTCGCTCCCCCTCTTCATGGAGGAACAACACAGGATCCTGCGCTGTTCTTTTGTCTGCTTGGCCCTCCCCGGGTTTGCTGCTGGTTCTTCCTGGGTTGGCTACCGTCCCTTCCACCTCCGTGGAAGGGCGGTTCCCCCTAGCCACTTTCCCCACTTCCGCGGGGGAGCGGCACACCGCCGGCCGGCTCTCTCGGGGGCTGTACAGGTGTTCTTTCAGATAGATGTTCCCCCTAGATGTTCCTGGTGCATGTTGTCTCTCTCCTCCTTTATAGTCCTCTTCCACCAATCCCAACTCTGCTACCCACACGCCGAGTACGCTGCTCTCCTGCAATCAGGAGCAGGTCCTACAGTTTATTGGTTGAACTGGAGGCAGCTGTGTAGAAGCTGTTTCTCCCTTCTCAGCGCCATATTGTGGGAGAGCAGATGCATAAAATAAGTCTTAATTCCAGTAACTTAGTCTAGTCCGAGTTGCTCCCCACATTGTGGATCTTCTACATCCTGCAACAGTGGAAGCCTTGTGTTGCTGAGGCTGTGGGAACTCTGACTTCAGGAGAGGGTGCAAGATGTAGCTGGGTCTCTGGGCAACCACTTTGTGCAGATCCATATGCTCAGAGCCCTGTGATTGCCTGGGTTGGGTCATTGCAGAGGGAACTCTGCTGACACTGAGGACTGCACAGATCCTTTGTTCAGTTCATGTGGCTACAGGGATGAGTGTTGCACAAATTGTGGGCTAACATCTGGAAATTGATCACCTTAGAAGGGTGGAAAGCAGGGTGTGATTACACCAACAGAGGTGAACACACCCTCCTTCCTGTCAACAGGAGGAGATCTACAACTCTCAACCTGGCTCTAACCTTGGATACTCTCCCCACACTGGAGCACTGACCAGAGGTCCCTGGTCATATCCAGCACATGCCTTTGGTATTAATTGAAAGAGCAGACATTCCACTAAGCCACAGAGGCATAGTTAAAAGATAAAAGCCAACAGAGGATAAAACCAACATGTATTTCCATAAATGCCTTAAAATAAACACAGCAATTAAATAAACAGGAATAAAGACCACAGGATTCCCCCAAAGGAACACAACAACAATTCAATATAAGAATGTGAAGATGAAGAGATTGATGAATGCATGAAACAAAATTCAAAAGATTAATCATATTATTACCCAAGAGCAATGAGCAGCAAATTTATGATTTAAAAAAATCCATTTATGACATGGAAGAAAAATTTCACTATGAAATTGAGATTTTGAAAAGAAACAAAAATGAAATATTAGAAATCAAGTATTTAATATGTCACATAAAAAATACAGTGGGAAGCTTTAACAACAGACTTGCTGAGGCAGAATAAAGAATATCCAAGGTAGATGACAAACCTTTGGAAAATTTTAGTCAGACCAAAAAGAACAAAAGAAGAAGAAATTAAAAAAATTAAAAACAGTGTTGGAGATTTATGGGATACTATCAAATGACCTAACATATAGGTTGTAGGATTTCCTGAAGGCATGGAAAGAGAGAATGGGTTAGAAGGTTTATTCAGAGAAATACTTGCAGGAAACTTAACTAATTTGGAGAAAGAAAGAGATGTCAAAATGCATGAGGCACATAGAACTTCTGATACACATGACCAGCAAAGATCTTCATTATGACACATTGTAGTGAAAATTTCAACAGTAAAATATAAAGAAATATTTTAAAATGTGCACTAGGGAAATGCCAGATTAATTTCAGAGGCTCTCCAATAAGATTCACAGCTGACTTCTACAGGCTAGGAAAGAATGGAGAGACATAGTCCAAGTTTAAAGCAAAAAAAAAAAAAAAAAAAAAAAAAAAAAAAAAAAAAGAAACTGTCAACCGAGAATACTGTATCCTTCAAAACTTCCATTTATGAATGAAGGGGAAATAAAGACCTTCCATAACAAACAGAAATTGAAAGAATTTGTCACCACTCATCCAGCCTTACAAAGGATACTTAAGAATGTGTTACACAAAGAATCACAGAAAGAGTAATAATTACGAAAGAATGTAAGGGCAAAAAAATCTCCCAGTAAAAGTATAAAGGAAATCGTAAGCAAACAATAGGAAAATTTAGAGAAAAATGGCAGGGCCAACTAGTTACTTAACAATAACAATGCTGAATATAAATGGCCCAAATTCCTCAATTAAAACATACAAGCTGGCAGAATGGATTAAAAAATAAGAACCATCTATTTACAGCCCACATGAAGCCCACCTCACCAAAAATTATGCATGCAAACTGAAATACCAAGTGTTTTCACTGATCTGTGGTAACTAATTGAGTACCTAAAATATAACGTATAGGATTGAAATTGACATTTTGAGATTCGATGATTATTTATGGCCCTTTTCTCTATGCTGGGGAGCAGGCTTTTTTTTTTCTTCATACTCTCTGTTGAACTATGTGCTTAGTGTAGAAAAGAAATAGAAAAGAAAATAGATCTTTGCAAAAATTAAGATTAGGAATAGGAGATGGAGGAGGTAGCAGGGTGGGAGTGTGGTTGGGAGAGAAGGTAGTGTGAGATGTATGTCCCTAAATCTGTATATATAAAATACATGAAATTTTTATACCTTAAATAACATTTTAAAACAGAAAAAAAACTTAAAACTTAAAGGTATTTATATTTTAATCGTCTCTAATAATCATAGCTCCTTCAACAACTCAGGGCACGCAATATTGAATTGAATTAAGCAAATATTGAATACTTACTTTATACACAAAACTGTGATATATACTAAAGGATTAACATATATACATAAAACATTGTTTCTGTCCTTGAGAAAATAAGTCTTCTAACTTTCCAAGAAGAGTATCAAAATTTGAATCAAAATAAGACAATTCAATCATCATTTTGCAATTGTTTGATGGATTCATTGATCAGGTGAAAAGTATCATGTCCTTTGTATCCATTCACTGAGGAAGTACTTGATTTTACGGAAATTCAAACATGTCAGGGTGTTAATGTCTGGAAACCACCAGACGTTATCAGGAACCACCTTCATCTATAGTAGTATACCAATAATAAAGTTACTCAATATGTTAGGATGCTTTTAGTAGATATTGCATCAACAAAAAAGAAAATATTCTCCTATGTTTAGATTTTTCCTATGTCATTTCTAATGAAAATGGCAACAGAAATCTAGGTTTCTCCCTGTAATATACAAGCTATTTATGGACTGCATTATACATAAAATATATGTTTTAATAACAGCTATCATAATTTTCTGAGTCCTACTGAGACTGGATGCTTTGAGAGTTTGACACAGGAAGAAGAAGGGAATTTGGAAAAAAATGGTAACAGAAGTCACATCTTGCCAGTGGGATTCAAAATATTATAATTTACATGATTCTGGGAAGTATAGTTTCTAAGCAGTCACCAATAACACTACACAAATTATTCATCCTGTCAGCCCCCTGGTGAACTATCAGTTTGTCCATGAAAGAAAGCATTGCCCCAAAGTAAGTTAAAATTGCTGTGTGGAAAGGGTGATGAATGATCACTGCTGATTTCTGCCCCCATACCACTTAATAAGCCTTTATAAAATGCAACTCCATGTACAAATATGCTTTAAAAAAAGTCTCAGCCATGAAGAGGACTTCACACACATGGAAAATAATTCCTATGTGCCACCTCTGTCTCTCCTACCTGTTGGATGGAGTTTGAGGCAAAATTGGCCAGCTTACCAAAAGGATTAAGTATGTATGGAAAGGATATATTAATGGATAAGAGTCTGAGGACCTTGTTTTGTGACATACTGTTGAAGGAATTGGGCATGATCTGAGAATGGGGTTTGGATATCCACTGAAAGGAAGCCTTTTGTTTGCCTAAGCCTGTTTCTATTAAAGAGCGATGATCCATTCATCCTTCACATATTCATCAAGCATGTATATGTGGCAGAATAGAGTCTTCATAGGTTAGAGTGGCAGACAAAATTGAAGTGGTGACTTCCTTGCAAATCTCTCACTCCTAAATTAAGACAAGGAAGAGGAATATGATACACCAACTGCTCTAATAGAAGAAACACATTGTTTTATAAGAACTCAGAGAAGTTAATCCAGAGGTGAAAGTCAATGAAGACTCCAAAGAAGAGAATTGACCTGGAAGCAGGAAGATAAGTAGATAATAAGTAAAGGGAGTATTAAGTTATATAAAGGGAACATTTTATAAATTTATAAAGGGAACATTATGACAAACCAATTCTCAATATTTCAAATGTAGAAAGTCTACATGTTTATCCTTCACCAAATGAATTTCCAAAGAAAAACAGAGAGGGGAATCTATGAAATAACATAATCTTAATTAACAAATTAACCAATTCAATGTGCAGCATGTATTTAGATTCTTATTTGATCAAACAAACCAACAGCTAACAAACAAACAATAAGACAATAGCAAAAATTTTGAATGTTGCATACTTGCTATATGTTTTTAAGAAATAATTCAAGATACATGAGAATGATATTGTTGTTATATTTTAAAGCTTCTTACATTTTAGAGATATGTACTATATCACTTATAAATTAGCACAAAACATGGATTATCTTCAAAATATCTAGTGGTAATAATGCTTACAGATTAAAAGGATTCACCAAAACTTAATAGTTTTAAAATTGTCATGATGGATATCTTTTTAACTTTCTTCTATATTTGAAATTTTCAAGCAAGGGAGGAGCCAAGATGGCAGTACAGCAATTAGACATTCCGAGTCTTGGAGGGAAAATAGATAGTTAATAGATAGAGGGAAAATAGATAGTTAATAAGCAAAGGGGATATGTGCTGGCGACAGAACCATGAGAGTTTTGAGCGGAGAAGCCTAGGAGCCAGCAGAGACTGAGCAGGACCACACAGAGGGAGCAAAGAGTCACTGAGACACAGCAGAGGTGAGGAGGAGAAACTGAATGGGGCAACTGACACCATGTCCTGCCCCCTCCCCGGGTGGACCAGGTGAGACATGAGGTCACAAATCCACCGAGCTGCAGTTAGCATTGGGCAGGAGAACCAGGTGAACTGTTTGAAATTCCAAGAGGGAAGAACAGGGGAAAATATGGAGACTCAGGCATACCCTGGCCCATCCACGTGTCCCTCTCCCCTGAATCGGGAATGCAGCCAGCTGGGGGAATCCATTTTATCTGTTTACATCTCTGAATGTAAACACAGTGCTACCATATTTATCTTCTGTGCCCACGCCCATCAGTTGTGGGGCCATTTCACCATATACCCCCAGCCCAGAAAGAAGGAACACAACATTTCAGAGTAATTCCCCACCACCACCAAATGAACTGTACAAAGGGGAAAAGTTCTAAACATTGAAATCCCTAGCTCATTTCACACACCAGAGTCCAGACAAAGTAGGTGAGGATTAGTGCACCAGTGCTCTCCTATCTGCCCCTATCACCATCCGGAAGCAAGCAGGACTTCCAGAGATAGGGCTCATATTTCCACTGGCAACACACACATAGCAACTCATAGAAGAGGGAAATCTGGCCACAAGCATTAAGATGCAAATTAGAGATAAAAGGAATCAAAAATGTCAAAAATAAAGGAGAAAAATTTTAATAAGACTAAGGAAGATAGTATTAGCCCTAGAATGGAACATTATATCAGCTCTTTGATAATAGAAGCAGCAGAAGAAGGGGTTATAGATATGCCAGAAATAGAATTAGAAAATTAATCGTCAGATTACTTAGAGGCAAACAGAAACACATTTACAACCAAAATGAAAAGTGTTCCCAAGAAATTGAGATATTGAAAAGAAATCAGAATGAAATTCTAGATATGAAGAATTCAGTAGAGCAAATAAAAATACAGTGGATAGTCTCAAAAATGGAATAAATGAGACAGAATAATGAATATCAGAACTAGAAGACAAATTTCTGGAAATAATACAATTAGACCAAACACAAGAAGAAGAAATCGGGAAATTGAAAAACACAGATTGAGATCCTCAAGATTCTATCAAATGATCCAACATATGGATCCTAGGAATTCCAGAAGGCATCAAAACAGAGAAAGGATTAGAAGGCCTTCTTAGTGAAATAATAGCAGATAACTTCCCTCTTCAGGAGAAAGAAAGAGGCTTCCAAGTCCAGGAAATACACAGAACTCCCAATAGAAAGGACCAGAAAGGATCTTCACCTTGACATATAGTGGCAAAGCTCTCCTAAGTAACACAAAAAGAAAAGATCCTAAAATGTGCCCCAGAGAAACACCAAATCACATTCAGAGGAAACCCAATTAAACTCATGCCAGACTTTTCATCACAAATCCTTCAGGCAAGCAGAGAATGGCAAGACATACACCAAGTCCTAAAAGAAAAAAAACTGTCAACCCAGATTACTGTACCCTGCAAAAATCTCATTTATGAATGAAGGAGAAATAATGATCTCCCATAGCAAACAGAAATTGAAAAATTTATAAGTACACACCCAACCCTAGGAAACATGCATAAACATGTGCTACACACAAACACAGAAACAGGAACATCACTGGAAAAGTAGATAATTACCCAGCAAAAGAACAAATGAAATCCAAAGTACATAAACAGAACTATTTACAGAAATATGGCAGGGCAAAGTCAGTACTTAAAAATAGTAACACTGAATGTAAAGGGTCTCAACTCCCCCGTTAAAAGATACAGACTGGCTGAATGGATTAAAAAAGAAAACCCATCTATTTGCTGCCTACAAGAAACATATTATCGACAAAGATGCTCTCAGATTGAAAGTAAAAGGATGGAAAAAGATAGTCCATGCCAAGAGAAACAAAAAAAAAAAAATGCTGGTGTGGCCATCCTAATATCAGAAAAAAATAGACTTTAACACAAAAACCATCAAGAGAGACAAAGGACACTATATAATTATCAAAGGATCAATTCAACAGGAAGATGTGACCATTATAAATGTATATGCACCCAACAAAGGGCACCTGGCTTTTTAAAAGAAATGTTAAAAGATTTAAAGGGAGATAGAGATCCAAGTATAATAGTGATGAGGTACTTCAATCCCCCACACTCAGCAATGGACAGATCAACAAAACAGAAAATCTATAAGAAAACAACAGAGTTAATCAACACCATAGATAAAATAGACCTAGCAGATATCCACATGACCTTACACCCCACAGCCAAAGAGTATACATATTTTTCTCAGGTACATGGAACTTTCTCTAGGATTGACCACATGCTAGGCAATAAAGGAAGTCTCAGCAAATTAAAAAAAATCAATGTCATACTATGCATCTTCTTGGAACACAATGCAATGAAGCTGGAAATCAACAATTCAAGAATCCCTACATCATATGCAAACATATGGAGAATGAACAATGTGTTACTGAATGAACAGTGGAACATAGAAGAAATCAAGAGAGAAATCAAAAAAATTTTGTAAACAAATGAAGATGACAATACAACAAACCAAAATTTGTGGGATACAGAAAAAGCAGTGTTAAGAGGAAAGCTTACAGCAATTGCTGCCTACATCAAGAACTGGAAAAGCACCAAATGAATGGACTATCTATGCACCTCAAGGACCTAGGGAAAAACAGCAAACTAAACCCAAAACCAGTAGAAGGAAAGAAATAATTAAAATTAGAGAAGAAATAGAAAAATGAAACAAAAATACAATTGAAAAGATCATTAAAATGAAGAGCTTTTTTTGAAAAAATAAAATTGACACACCATTGGACCAACTAAACAAAAAAGGAGAGAGAATACCCAAATCAATAAAATTAGAGATGAAAAAGGAAATGTAACAACAAACACCACAGAAATAAAAAGAATAAATTACTACAAAGAGCTGTATGACAACTGGGAAATCTATCAGAAATGGCTAGATTCCTGGACATATATAACCTACCTAAACTGAGCCATGAAGACATAGAAAACATAAACAGACCCATAACTAAGACAGAAATTGAGTCAGTAATAAAGGCCCTCCCAAAACATTAAAGTCCAGGACCAGATGGCTTCACTGCTGAATTCTGCCAAACATTTAAAGAAGAACTAACTTCAATTCTTCTCAAGATATTTAAAACAATTGACAGGGAGGGAGTCCTTGCAAATTCTTTCTTCGAAGCCAGCTTCACTTTAATCCCTAAATCTGAAAAAGATGTAACAGAGAAAGAAAACTATAGCCAATTTCTGTGATGAACACAGATGCAAAAATCCTCAACAAAAGAATTCTACCAAACATTTAAAGAAGAACTAACTCCAATTCTTCTCAAGCTGTTTAAAACAATTGACAGGGAGGGAGCCTTTGCAAATTCTTCCTATGAAGCCAGCTTCACTTTAATCCCTAAATCTGAAAAAAGATGTAACAGAGAAAGAAAACTATAGCCAAATTCTGTGATGAACACAGATGCAAAAATTCTCAACAAAATCCTGGCCAATCGAATTCAACTAAACATCAGAAAAATCATTCACCCAGACAAAGTGGGAGTTATCCCTTGTACACAGAGATGGTTCAACATTTGCAAATCAATCAATGTGATATATCACATTAACAAATCAAAAAACAAAAATCATATGTTTCTCTGAATAGATGCAGAGAAAGCACTTGATAAAATACAACACTCTTTCATGTTGAAAACTCTAAGCAATTTCAGTCTAGAAGGGACATTCCTCAACACAATCAAGGCAATCTATGACAAACACACAGCCTGCATCCTATTTAATGGGAAAAAACGGGATGCATTCCCACTGAGATCTGGAACCAGACAAGGATGCCCACTTTCTCCATTGCTATTCAGTATAGTCCTGGAAGTTTTAACTAGAGCCATCAGGCAAGAAAAAGAATCAAAGGGATTCAGATTATTAAGGATGAAGTCAAAATATCCTTATTTGCAGATAATATGATTATATATATAGGAGAACCAAAAGACTCCACTAGGAGACTACTGAAACTCATAGAAGAGTTTGGCAAAATAGCAGGATATAAAATCAACACACAAAAAACAACAGCCTTTGTATACACACACAATGCCATGGTGAGAAAGATATGGGGGGGGGGGCATTGTAATCCATAAGTTGTACTTTGGAAATTTATATTCATTAAATAAAAGTTTAAAAAAAGAAAGTCTAAGATCAATCCTATTCACAATAACTACAAAAAAATTAAATACCATGGAATAAATTTAACCAAGGAGGTCAAAGATCTCTATGACAAGAATTACAAAACTCTAAAAAGGAAAGAAATAGAAGAAGACATAAAAAATGGAAAAACTTCCATGTTCATGGATTGGAAGAATCAATATCATCAAAATCTCCATTTTCCCAAAAGCAATTTACAGATTCAATGCAACACCAATCAAAATACCAAAGACATTCTTCCCAGATCTAGAAAAAAATGATGCTGAAATTCATTTGGAAACACAGGAGACCTCGAATAGCCAAAGCAATCTTATACAACAAAAATAAAACTGGAAGCATCACAATAACAGATTTCAATATATACTACAAGGCAGTTAAAATCAAAACAGGCTGGTACTGGGAGAAAAAACAGATGAATAGACTAATGGAACATAATAGAAACATCAGAAATCAATCCAACCACCTACAACCAACTTATATTCAACCAAGGAGCTAAAACCATTCCCTGGAGCGAGGACAGTCTCTTAAACCAATGGTACTGGGAAAACTGGATTTCCACATGCAGAAATATGAAGCAAGACCCCTACCTTACACCTCACACAAAAATTCATTCAAAATGGATTAAAGACTTAAACCTATGATCCAATACCATCAAATTACTAGAGAGCATTGGAGAGAACCTGCAAGACATCAACCTAGGGACAGAGTTCCTGGAAAAGACCCTAGAGGCACAGGCAATAAAATACAAGATTAACAAATGGAATTACATCAAATTGAGAAGCTTCTGCACAGCAAAAGAAACAGGAAAGAAGCAACAAACGGAATGAGGGAAATTATTTGCAAACCATGTAACTGATAAAGAATTAATAACCAGAATATATAAAGTGATCAAAAAACTCAGCAATAGCAAAGCAAACAACCCAGTCAAGAAGTGGCCAAAGGAAACAGACATTTCTCAAAAAAGGAAATACAAATGGCCTACAGACACATGAAAAAAAAATGCTTATAATCAGTAGCCATCAGGGAGATGCAAATCCAAGCCATGATGAAGTTTCACTTCACCCCAGTTAGAATAGCTTTCATACAGAAATCAACAAACAACAAATGCTGGCAAGGATGTGGGGAAAAAGGTACCCTAAACCATTGTTGATTGGAATGCAAACTGGTAAAGCCACTATGGAAAAAAGTTTGGAGATACCTCAGAAATCTGAATCTAGTCCTACCATAAGACCCAGCCATCCCACTTCTCAGAATTAACCCAAAGTAAATGAAGTCAGCAAATGAAAGTGTCATCTGCACTTCACTGTTTATTGCAGCACAAATCACAATAGCTAAGGCATGGAATCAAACTAAATGCCCATCAACAGAAGACTAGATAAAGAAACTATGGGATATGTACTCTATGGAATACTACACAGTAGTTTAAAAAATGAAAATCTGGTCATTTACAGCTGAATGGATGAATCTGGAAAATATCATACTTAGTGAAATAAGCCAGTCCCAAAGGGACAAATACCATATGTTCTCTCTGATCTGTGACAACTCACAGAGCACCTAAAAGGAAACCTGTAGAAGTGAAACTGACATTATGAGAAGCAATTACTTGTATAGCCCTTGTATTGACTGTTGAGGAGCAGTTTATTATTTCATTTTTATTCTTTTTTTCTCTACTTAACACCATTGGTTGAACTCCTTACTTAACATAGAATCAATCATAGATGTATTATGTCAATTGAAAATATATTCCAGTTAAAAATAACAGTGGGAATAAGATAGAGAGGAGCTGTATAGATTGGCACAAATTCCCACAGACTTACCCCTAAGGGTGAAGCTAAAACTTGCCATGGGACTCCAAATCCCATTTAGCTGGGTGGCATGAATCCCATCTTATATGATAAAGTGATCATATTAAGTATGGAATTGATCACATAGATAGGACCATAAGTCAAATGGATCACATAAAAAAGATCAAGTGCCTGGTAATTACAAATAGATAGAATTACAAAGCACAGAAATTTCCAACATGGGAAGCAGTCCACACATCAGACTAATAGAATGACAAACACCCTAAACAGTACTCTGACCTCAGAATCAGCCCCTAAGTCATTCAGATCTGACTGAAAATAACATGAGAGCATTTCATACATGGAAAGCCAAGACATAGTGGCAAAACTGTTCGGCATGAAAGATCTCTGTGAGTGAGACCCCAGTGGAAAGAAAGGGCCATCAAAGAAGGATATACTTTTATCTGAAAGAAGGAGAGAAATTCTACTTTCCATATGGCCCTGTCTAAAAACCAACAGAGTTTGTAGACTCAAAAAGCTTCATAGCCTTGACAACTCATGTCAAGAGCCTTGAGTAATCACTGATGTCATAAATAAGAGTGTCAGTTGTTTACAACAGGAGTTACTGTGCACTTGCTCCTCATGTTTGATCTCTGTCCTTAATGAGTTGTACTATGAAAATTAATGGTAAAACTTGTCTTCAAACTGTAGTTTATACTTTGTGTGTCTGTGTGGGTGCAATAGTTGAAATTTCTACTTAGTATAGAGTTTTTCTGTATATAAAGTCAAATAAAAATAAATCTTAATGAAAAATGGAATGGGAGAGGGAAAATGGGATGGGAGTGGGGGTGAGAGGGTGGGAATGAGGAAAGAGACACTATAACCCTAAAAGCTGTACATATAAAATTTACATTCATTAAATAAAAACCTTCACAAAAAAGAAATTTTCTATATTAAATTATTAAAACTGTCCCCAAATAAAAAGTGTCTTAAAATAATTGGAAATACATTCAATCAAAATATTGAACCAATACTACTCAAGAGCAACGTCTTCCCAAAGAACTTTGCAAATCAAAAGGAATTTTTAGGGGCCAGTGTTGTGACACAGCAGGTTAAAGTACCACCTTTGAAGCTGGTATGGAATATCAGAAATCTGTCTCCACAGCAAAGGAAATGATCAACTGAATGAAGTGAAATCCAAGAGAATGAGAAAAAATATTTTCGAGCTACCTAGGGACAAAGGATTAATATCCAGAATATATGAGCAACTTAAAAAACTCAACTACAACAAAAAACCAATCCAGTTGAAAATGGGCAAAGGACCTCAATAGACAATGCTGAAAAGAAGAAATACAAATGGCCAATAAATAAATGAAAAATGTTCAACATCACTGGACATCAGGGGAATCCAAATCAAAACCACAATGAAGTATCACCTTGCCCCTCTCAAAATAGCTGAAGTCCGAAAAACAGAGCAAGACATTCTGGTGAGAATGTGAAGAAAGGGGGAAACTTATAAACAGTTGCTGGGAATGTAAGTTAGTGCAGCCACTGTGAAAAACAATATGGAGATTTCTTAGAAAACTAGAAATAGATTTGCCATATGATTCAGCAATTCCACTTCTAGATAAACACCCAAAAATCATGAACATATTGTATCAAAGAGATATATACAACACATGTTTATAGCTGCACTACTCATAATAGCCAAAATATGGAATCAACCAAAGTGTCTATCAACAGATGAACAGATAACGAAAAGCTGGTATATATACACAATAGGATATTATTCAGCTATAAAAAAGAATGAAATTTCACCATTCACATCAAAATGACTACAAGTACAGGACATGATGTTGAATAAAATAAGCTAGACACAGAAAGACAGATACTACACGTCTTCCTTTATATATAGGAGCTAAAATTGAAAATGAAAAAAAATTAAAGAAATGCCCATGTGTATCAGTATTGATGCAAATATAGTTTTTTCAATCTTTGCTTTATACCTTTGTCAAACCAATGGTTAAGAATGTTATACTAGTATAGTTTTAATAATCTATGATTATTTTAAAAATTACTGTATATGGGTGAAATGGCCATCTTTCCATTGACTTACTGTTTATAGCCCTTGTCTATAATTCTGCCAAATTAGGGCCCCTTTACCTTTTACTTGCTAAATTTTAATTTCTTCTTGGGAGCTGCTTTTTATGAGGGTGATCTGACAGAGGACATGGTCTATATAAAACCAGGAACAATACATACATACATATATATTATAATATATATATATATATTACACACATATGTATGTAGTATGTATTACATACATATATATTATATATAATACAATAATTATATGTTATATATAATATATATAACATACAGAGACATGGTCCTCCCCATGTAGGTCAGGAGCCTGCAGCTGTACCTTCCCTCTGCCATGGTCAAGGGCAGGGTCCAGCATTCAGCCAGCTTTTTGGGGGGGGGGTCATATTGTGGGGCTGGGGCATGAAATACTGATTGATGGTATGGTCTATTTACAGGGAACAAGAAACCAAAATATTTTTAAAAAATGAACATAAAGTCAGGCTTGGGGCACGGGCATGAAAAAGTGGCAAATTGAGATGGATTCTGAGATGGGAGGGTTGCCAGAGGGTTTTCGCTTCCTTTGGTCCCAGCCCCAGTTTGGAGTTAAAATGGGGGAAATGGAGTCCGTTTTCCTTAGAAAGCAGACTGCTATAGGCAGGGTGGCCATGGTATCCAAAAAGATGAAAAGTAGCAAAATCTTGCTCTCTAGTCAGAACATGGGAAGGGGGGTGGTTGGATGAGGCTGAATCTCTGCCATTCTAGTTCAAGGCTTCCAGGTGTTGCCCTGGGCAGTGAGAAATATTCCCCTTACCTAAGACCAAGGTCTCTGAGGCCAGGACCCTGAAACTGACCATCCTTTCCTTCCTGGCATTCTCAGGCATGACTAGGATATCAGGACCTCGGGGGGCACAGAACTGTTCCAAGAGGTTATAGCTGCTAGGCACCTGGGAAAAGAGGAGCACGAGGGGAATCCAGGGCTCCTGCACAGGAAAGGAGACCTGTTAACTTCCCATTCGGTGGAGCATTAAGCCCTTGACTGTCGTGTAAAAGAAAGAGAGAAAAAGAAAGAAAGAGGAAGGGAGAGTAGGAGAGAGGTGAGGGAGGCATGGAGGAAGGGAATACCATTATATTCATGAAAATATCTGTGAACTATATTGAATCTGTTAAAAACTAATTTAAAAAAGAAAAAAAAGTAAAAAACAAATAAACAAACAAAAACACATGAAAAAGAAAAAGAAAACCAATTTCAATCCTGGCTGCCCCACTTCCAAACCAGCTTCCTGCTAATGTGCCTGGGAAATCAGTGGAAGATGGGCCATGTAATTGGGCTCCTGCCACCCATGTGGGAGACCTGGGAGGAGTTCCAGGCTCCTGACTTCTGCTTGACCCAACCCAAGCCATTGTAGTCATTTGGGAAGCAAACCAGTGTTACCTCTGATTCAAACTCTGGAATTTGTTCTACCAAGGACAAAGTATGTAGCCGATGAATGAGCAGATGCGAAGGTGATTTTTTAGCATAATTTATTGGAAAAAGTGAAGAGACAGAAATTGCTGCACCTGGAAGACCAGGCGGGCGCCCCAGGAAGACTGAGAACCCAGTCTGTACTCAGACTGGGGTATTCATGGACATGAGTATGGGTCACCCACATCTCCCCTCTTTCTTATTTTGGGAAAGTCTGTGTGGGGGACTTTTTGGACATGGGATTCTCTTAACAAACCCATCCAGACAATACTGGCCATCAAGTTTCTTATATTGGAGAAGCAAGTGGCAGCTATATAAATATAAATATCTCTCAAATTTGAATGAAAAAAAATATAGCACAGAGGAATTCAATAACTTGTTCAAAGTCACAATTCTTTCAGGCATTAAACCCCTCTAGACTCAAGGGCCAGCAGTTCTCAAACTTGACATACACCAAAATTAAAACACAGACCTCCAGGCCCTATCCCTATGGTTTCTGATTCTGAGTTTTGAGCTTGGGCTTGGCAATTCACATCTTTAATAAGACCTTAGGAAATGATAAGGTTGCTGATCACACATAGAGAGCCACTGCCTTATCAAATATCACTCTAGGATAGGAGGACATTGGCTCCCTATGCCATAAAATAGTCCCTCAATATTTTGTATTAGCTATTTTATCAATTAGCACAACAACAACAACAAGTACAACAAATATATCACAAAATGTAGGATGCCTCCAACACAAGAAAGAAAGTTTCTTTCTCATGTGACAGCCCATGACAGATATTCCTGGTGAGAAAATCAGGAATGTTCTAAATGAACATTCAGGGACTCTGGCTAACAGAGCCTCTGACATCTTCAACATGAGTTCCAAGATCAATGTAGCAGTCTTCATCTAGCCAGCCAGAAAGGAGTGAAGAATAGAGAGGTGTTAATTAGGATATGGGTCAGGACTGCAGGGGCACTGTGCACACATTACTTTCACTAAATACAGTTACTTGGCCACATCTAGCTACATTACAGACAGAATGTATATTCTAACATAGTTTCCAAAAAGAGAAAATGGATTTGGGTGAGTATCTTTGAATCTTTGACACCACAACCCTGGTTCATTTTCCTCTTTTCCCTAGCCTTCTTGCCTGCAGTTGAACAGCCTCAATTCACCCGGCAAAGAATACTTTGTGCCAGGCCCTCAGTTGAATCCTAGGGATGCCTACAACAGCAAAGCAATCTGATTTATTAAATCTTACCATGTATTTGGGACTTTATATTAAACCAATAAGTGCAATTTTTGCCAAAGCAGTGAAGAAGCAGTATAGATTGTCATGGGGTTCTAACTTAGAGCCAAAGGTGGGGACAGGTGTGAAGATGTACAATGAAGATTTCCTTTTAGAGGAACTGTTTAAGGAAATGCCTGAAGGGAGAGCAGGCATTTGCCTGGCAAAGAATTGGAGTAAAAGGAGGCCAGTAAAATATTCCATTCCAAGCAGAGGGAATAGCATGTGAGAAAACAAGAGACAAAAATCCTGGAACTTTTGCATAACTAGGAAAAGGCCAGTGTGGCTGTAACATGGAGAGTGACACAGATACCTTACACTGGTGCTGCTGAGGCAGGCAGAACCAGGAGGAATCAGGAAGACAATACTAACATTTATTCCTTTATGCAAGAAATGGAGCACTTCCCATAATTTACATCTCTGGCCAGCTGCTGCTGGAAATACAGGAGTATAAAACACAGACATGGTCCTTGATCGCATAGAGATTACAGTTTAATGTATAATACATCTAATTCATAATTACCTGTAAGTTAAGCAGTATAATTGATTTTAACGGCAATCTAAGATACCATGGTTGTTTGAGAGCATTTTAATCAGGAGTTAACATAGTTTGAAGATTTAAGAAAGGCCTCACTGAGGAATGGATCGCAAGCTTAGACATAGAGAATGATTACATTTAGGGGGTCAAAGAAGTTCCTGTTCCCATTTTACACTTAAAGGACAAAACAGATAATTAGTATTACATGGCTAATTCATACCAGAATCAACATTTGAGCTCTGCCTATTTAAATTCATGTCCTCTGATTTTCTATTATGTCAGACCTATAAAGATGCAATGGAAGAGAAAATAAGGAGAAATAATGGCCTATTCTAAAGAGCTTTTAGAATCATAAAACTAACATGCATGAAACAGGAAATCCAAAGAAGGTCCAAGATCATTTTTCAATTCTTTTGTGATTTTAGATTGAAATAGTCAATATCAGTCTTGGGAAGACAGATTGGCTAGGCTTCAATAGACCCAGAAAGAGTAAGGAGAGAAATGATTGCATTCTGAAAGCAGGAATTCCATTGTGTAGGTGTTTAAATATACAATTCTTGAACCTGCTACTAACCCACCAAATGTGTCTTTTATTTGGCCAATATTTCACCATCTGGCTCATCAGTCTATCATTAGACTCTGTCAAATGCTTTGCTGAAATGCATATCAATGTTGGAAAAGATTTCAATTTTCCTTCATGTAAACTTGCTCCACTATACTTTCAGAGCTATGGGGACCCCACACAGAACAAGAGAAGTCAAGCATTAAGGTTAACAACTGAGCAAACAAACACATGTTTCTCCAAGGCTGACTGCTTGTCAAAATGTTAAAATGCTTCCTTGTCACAAGCAGCCAAGTTTTGTCTGGCACCAAAGACGCATAGGCTGGAAGGAATGGCACCTTGGATTCCCATGTGAG
Source organism: Oryctolagus cuniculus (assembly GCF_051225735.1). Classification (NCBI taxonomy): domain Eukaryota; kingdom Metazoa; phylum Chordata; class Mammalia; order Lagomorpha; family Leporidae; genus Oryctolagus; species Oryctolagus cuniculus. The sequence continues at coordinate 104,338,385 of NC_142873.1, forward strand.
CTCTGTCATCAACAGCCCAGTCATTCAGCAGACTCATGCTTCTTGTCAACACAGAGATAGACTGGGGAGATTGACAGGATATTTCATTCACTCAATCAGCCAGTATTTAATGGGTGCCTACTCAGAGGGAGGCACTGGCAATTATTGAGGCTAGATAATAAGATGGTCTCATATTTTAATAAGAAGAGCAAACATGAAACAGACATTGTTTGGAAAATGCAAAATATAGGCAAAAAAGTGTACATCTATGAAGGTGTCAAAACATTTTAACAGAGAAGATAACATTTGACCAGTTCATTATCAAGGAGTATGAGCTTGAAAGTGGTAAATGGTACTTAGAGAGCTATAAGAGCATTCAGGCAGAGTAAACAAGCAAAGAAGTGGAAACATGCAAAGTGTTAGCCATGTTCACAGACTGTTGAGAAGACAGTGTAGCTAGTGTGAGTTAGACATGGGGTGAATAGTCAGGATTCGTGGTTGGAGGAAAATGCTGTGCTGATAGCATGTCAAATGCCAAACTGAAGTATTTTTATTCTACCCTGAAAGGAATGGGGAATTTGGGAAGAATTTTAGGGCAGACATTACATTTTAAGGTCATGTTAATTTGAAAATGAGATTCTTATATATCTGAGATAATCTAAACATAATCATTAGTGCACTGAGCTAGTATAGAATTTCAAGGCTGTCCTACCATTAATTAGGTATGTGATTTTAAATACTTAACTTCCCTCTGTAATGCTCCCTGTATATAAAATGGATTTAACAACAGTTCATACCTCATGAATTCCTAGAATGGAGTACAAATTCAGCAAAGACCAGTTGTGGTGATAATTTTCTAAGTCAAGGGGTATTTTTATATGGCCTTAGGGTACCTACTAAATATTACTAGTAATAAAACTAACATTAGTAGTAGTAATAGTTATATTTATTGAGTGTTTAATGTGCCAGGTAACACTTAATTTATAAACATGCTAATTCTTATATATTTCCCAGAAGGAAAATAAGGCTCTGCCACACTAAATAACTTGCCCCAACCAACAGGGCAAGTATGAGGGAGTTTTCAAATAATTGTGGAAAATGTATATTTTGAAAAAACAATGCAGATTTAATATTTTGCACCAAAATAGTTTGAATTTTGGGTTCTTGCTCATTTTTTCTGAGTCTTGTTATTTAACTTTTTATTCAGTTTCAGTTTCCTTATTTGTACAATGGGAGTAATAATACTTTGTAGAGTTATTATAGAGATGTGAAATGCCTAAAATAGTGCCTGATATCCAGAATGTACCCAGTAAATGGAGGCATCCTGTCCCAATTATTATGTAATAGTTCCAAATCTTCTCCAACTGCAGTGATCAGATTTCACCAAAAAGTTGGTCAGTCTCCACTTTACAAGCTATTGTGAGACATGACCTAATGGTTTAAAAGCAAAAGAAAACTGCAACATGAGTTATCAATTGGTTTTGTTTTGAATTATTTATAAGTATTTGGTAATAAGAATTCAGATCAGTCAGAATAAAAGCCATGAGTGGATGTTTGCTTAAAAAAATTGACTAGCTTGAGAAAGCATCGTTTCAGAAATTGTGTTCTGGCTTAATGATTTAATCACTAAGGATACATGTTAACAATCACTCTAAATAAGCTCTTGAAGGAAAAATATACTGCTTCTCACCACCCACTCAACAATCTGTAGCTTGGCTTTTTGCAATTATATGGTCATATAAGAAAAAAGAAGCTAATTTGTAGTGAAGGCCCAGGTATGATGGAAAAGAAAAAAAAAATGCCTCTTATAATGAATTGAAAGCAGTGAACAAAATACAGAGAGAACCCTCCTTCTTAGTCATCTACTATATCCTTAGGAGAAAATACTACCTGTTTGAGAACATGACCAGATTTATGGTAAATTTAGCAAGTGTTATACAATTTATCCATCTTCCACTATCCCCACTGCATAGAAAGTAACTACAATCCAGAAATATTATCAACTGTAGAGGATCATGCAACTAAAACTGACAAAGAATAAACTCTAATAATAAAGTCTCAACTATATGCTTTCATTGTATGCTGCTTTTAGCAGGCCTACAAAGTTCTGCTATTTAGCATCACTTTTATTATAACCAGGGAAAGAAAATTTACATAGGAATGTCCATGTCTATTAGTCCATAGTTCCCATGAATTCCATCAATGCCTTTAGAGACTTTTCCCAGATTCTAAACTGTTTGTAGACAGAAATCACAGTGTAAACTTTATTTATTTTTCATTTATTGATATGAGAGGCAGAGAGAGACTGAGACAGAGGGCTACCATCTACTGGTTCACTTTCCAGATTCCCACAACAGCAGCCCTGGATCAGGCCTGAGCTGAGAGATGGGAGCTCAGCGCAGGTCTCCTACTTGGGCAGCACTCATCCCTGCCTCCCATATTCAGGAGCCCAGTGTTAATCACAAGTACTCCAGTGGGGAACTCTGGCAACCTAACCAGCATCTTTCCTGTCAGGCTGTCAGGCCAAGTGCCCTCCAACCCCATAGATATTATTGATTGACTATGTAAGAGTCATGTGTCCCTTCCCCAAAAAATCTTTGAATTTGTTCAGAGGGTGGGTGGTAAAGACTGAACAGTAAATGGATTCAAAGTGAAGGTAATGAAAGTTATTCTTCAGGGTGCTACCCTTTTGGGGTTGTTTCCTAGACCTTATGATGGGCCCTAGTAAGTTGGCATTTGTAATTTTATGTTCTTTTACTTAAAGAACCTTAGGCTTTACAAAAGCTGAGTCAATCCCTATGCTCAATGATGGTGGGTCTTGGACACAAGCCAAATAGACACATCCTGTTTTTCTCTACTGGTGGTTTGTTCTAGAGAAAGTTGGCTGACAGCTTCTGGAAATAGCATTGCTTCAGTGTAAAATAAGGAATTATATAAGAGAAAAGCTTTTTTTTTTTTTTTTTTTTTTTTTACAGGCAGAGTGGACAGTGAGAGACAGAGAGACAGAGAGAAAGGTCTTCCTTTTGCCATTGTTTCACCCTCCAATGGCCTCCGCGGCTGTGGCCAGCGCACCACGCTGATCCAAAGGCAGGAGCCCGGTGTTTATCCTGGTCTCCCATGCAGGTGCAGGGCCCAAGTACTCGGGCCATCCTCCACTGCACTTCTGGGCCACGCAGAGAGCTGGACTGGAAGAGGGGCAACCGAGACAGAATCCGGTGCCCTGGCGGGGACTAGAACCCAGCGTGCCATCGCCACAGGTGGAGGATTAGCCTATTAAGCCGCGGCACCAGCCAAGAGAAAAGCTTCTTATACCATCCAACTCAGCGCTACACTCTCTCTTGTCTTAGGCCTTATTGTTTAATGATTTGTGCTATGTGATCCATTTTGCAATAAAAGTAAAGGCTAAGAGAGTCATATGCAAGCTGACTGATCACCTTGATATAATTGGATTGCTGCAATGCCTCTCAGACTTATCATCATATTCCATGTCAAGAATGGAATGAAAATGATCACAGTTGGTTTATGGTCCAATAATTGCTTGGTGAGTACTTCAGTGCTTTCCAGTTTATAGCTATTATGAATAAACCTTCTAAGAACCTCTGTGCAGGCAAATGTCTTAATTCCTCTTGGGTAAACATCTGGGGTAGAATCAATAGACCCTACCTATAGGACTCTATCAAATTATTTTCCAAAGTAGTGGTACCATTTCATATCCAAACAGCAGTGTATAAGAGTTATAGTTTCTTCATTTCCTTTCTCAAATTTAATGATGACAATCTTTTTTTAAAATTTGATTTTAGCCATTCTATATAGTGTAACAGTGATACCTGTCATTGTTCTATTATTTCCCTAATACCTAATGACACTGAACACTTTTTCCTGTGCTTATTTGCCCTTCCTCTACCTTGTTTGGGACATAGGTAAATATTCAGATTCCATTCTTCTTAGAGTTGTGAGAGTTGTTTATATATTTTGATTTTAAATCCTTTATCAGAAAAATATTTTGTAAATATTTTCTCCCCTCTTCAGATTCTTTAAAAATGTCTTTCTTTTGTTGTTTGACAAAATACTGTATTAGAAATTTTGAGAAAACTGGTATAAAAATGTTAATGAGGGGCTGGCATTGTGGCTTAGAGGGTCAACCCTTTGCCTATAATACTGGCATCAAATCTGAATGCTGGATCATGACCCAGCTGCTCCACTTCCTATCCAGCTCCCTGCTCTCCCTGCTAGTGGCCTGGAAAAAGCAGTGGAAGATGGCCCAAGTGTTTATACCCCTTCCACCCACATGGAAACCTGGGTTTGGCCTGGTACAGCCCTAGTCATTGCAGCCATCTGGTGAGTAAAAAAAAAAATGGAGGGAAGGTACCTCTCTACCTCTCTCTCTCTCTCTCTCTCTCTCTCTGCCTTTCAAAAAATAAATAAATCTTTTTAAAAAAGTTGGTGAACAACTACATTTGAAAACAAGCCTCAAATGTCCAAGTTCCACTTGTAAGCATGCATTGCTTTCAGGCTGTGTTCCATTCCAGTTATTTATGACTCCTCTACAAAATACTGCAACATGATTAATTAATGTCCTAGGCCACCATGGACACCAGTCAGTTGCCATCAAGCCAGAGGTGCTTACCATTGATTCATCATAGCAGGTGACCCAGCCATCAGAAATTGAGCAAGGGTTCTGTCCTAAAGGCTATGAAGTCCAGCATAGACCAAATAGGAGTCCTTTTTTTATTAACCAAAACACAAAAACTACCACCTGGGTGACTCTAATACTCTTCAGTCTAAATACCTAAAAACAATAATCTCTTCTGTATAGTTCTTTGTGATCATTACATCTTAGTGTAATAATTAGCATATTCTGCCTTTTTAGCAGTCATTAAAAATATGTTGAAATCTCTTATCAGTGTATAAACTTGTGTTTCCTGTTTATTATCAAGAAAACTGTAATGCAATATTTTACAGTGTTTTTTTAACATAGATAAATCACTGTTCTTCAGGAATACAGATAAGGGTTATAAACTGTAAACCAGAAGATGTCAATTTTACTCATATACATTAAGGCTTTTTTATGAAGTATATATTAGATACCACAAATGAGAGAAAACATGGCATTTGTCATTTTGGGCCTGGCTTATTTCACTAAGTATAATGGTATACAGTTGCATCCATTTTATTGCAGAAGACAGGATTCTATTCCTTTTTATAACTGAGAGTATTTCATTGTATCCAGTCAACAGATGAGGTACATCTGGGTTGATTCTCTATATTAGGTATTGTGAATTGAGCTGGTGTAAACAAAGGGGTACAAATAACTCTTTCATAAGCTAATTGCATTTGCTTTGGGTAAATTCCCAGGAGTGGGATGGCTGGGTCATATGGAATATCTATTTTAAGATTTCTGAGGAATTTCCATAATGTCTTCCTTAAGGTTGTACCAGTTTACACTCCCACCAACAGTGTATTAGAATACCTTTGTCTTCATATTCTTATCAACATTGGTTATTTTTTGAGTTTTGCATGATAGTCACTCTAACTGGGATGTGAAACCTCATTGTGGTTTTGATTTGCATTTCCCTGATAGCCAGTGATGCTGAGCATCTTTTCATGTGTCTGTGGGCCATTTGTATTTCATCCTTTGAAAAATGTCTGTTTACATCCTTTGCCCATTTCTTACTGTACTGTTTATTCTATTGTTGTTGAGTTTCCTGAGCTCTTTTTATATTCTAGATATTAATCTGTTATCAGGTGCATAGTTAGTAAATGTTTTCTTACATTCTTTTGGTTTCTTCTTCACATTTCGTTGAGTGTTATTTTTGCTGTGCAGAAACTTCTTAGCTTGGTGTAATCCCATTTGTCTATTTTTGTTTTTATTGCCTATGATTCTGGAGTCTGATCCAGGAAGTCTTTGCCTATGCCAATATCTTGCAATATTTCTCCTTTGTTTTCCTCAATCAGTTTGATGGTATCAGGTCATAAATCTAGATACTTGATCCACTGTTGATTTGATTTTTGTATATAATGTAGGGAAAGGGTCTTGTTTCATACTTTTTGCATATGGAGATCTAATTTTCCCAAACCCATTTGTTGAAGAGATTGTCCTTTCTCCAAGGAGTGGTTTTTGCTTGTCAGATTACTTAGTTGTAGATGTGTGGGTTAATTTCTGGGGTTTCCATTCTATTCCATTTGTTCACAAATCTAGTTTTCTGCCAGAACCAGGCTGTTTTGATTACAACTGCCTTGTAGTATGTCTTGAAATCTGGTATTGTGATGCCTCTTGCTTAGTTTTTATTTTTTAAGGTTGCCTTAGCTGGGGCCGGCACTATGGTCTAGTGGGTAAAGCTGCCTGCCTGCAGTGCCAGCATTTCATATGGGTGCCGGTTCAAGTCCTGGCTACTCCACTTCTGATCCAGCTCTCTGCTGTGGCCTGGGAAAGCAGTAGAAAATGGCCCAAGTCCTTGGGTCCCTGCACTGACATGGGAGACCTGGAAGAATCTCCTGGCTCCTGGCTTCTTTGGATGGGTGCAGCTCCGGCCATTGTGGCCATTTAGGGAGTGAAACAGTGGATGGAAGACCTCTTCCCTCTCTCCCTCCCTCCCTCTCTCTCTCTCTCTCTCTCTCTCTCTGCTTCTGCCTCTGCTTCTTTGGGGCTCTGCCTTTCAAATAAATAAATGAATGAATCTTTAAATAAAAAAAAAAAAAAGGATTGCTTTAGCTATTCAGGATCTCTTGTGTTTCCATATGAATTTTAGGGTCTTTTTTTTCTACATCTGAGAAAAATGTCCTTGGCATTTTGATTGTGATCTCTTTAAATATGAAAATTGTTTTGAGTATTACAGACATTTTGATGATATTAATTCTTCCAATCCACAAACATAGAAGATTTTTCCATTTTTTTGTTTTCTTCTGTTTATTTCCTTAATGTTTTGCAATTTTCATTGTAGAGATTTTTGTCACCTTTTGTTAAATTTATTCCAAGTTATTGAAGTGTTTTGGTAGCTATTATGAATGGGACTGATCTTACAAATTCTTTCGCAGCTAATGCATTGTTTATATATGCAAGTTCTATTGATTTTTGTGTGTTGATTTTACGTCCTGCAACTGTGCTACACTCTCTAATAAGTTCCAATAGCCTCTTGGTGTAGTCTTTTGATTAACCTATATATAGGATCATGTCAACTGCAAACGGGGGTAATTTGACTCCCGCCTTTCCAATTTATATATTTAGATTTCTTTTTTTTTCCTAATGTCTGTTGCTAAAACTTTCAAAGCCATACTGAACAGTAACAGTGGCAGTGAGCATCCTTGTTTGTTTCTGGATCTTAGTGGAAAAGCTTCCACCTTGTCCTCATTTAATATGATGCTGGCTCTAGGTCTGTCATATATTGCCTTGACTGTGTTATGTTCCTTTTGTACCCGATTTGCTTGATGTTTATATGATGAAAGGAAGTTGTATTTTATCAAATGCTTTCTCTGGATCTATCAAGAAAATCATGATTCTCATTTTTTAATTTATTGTTATGTTGTATCATTCTAAATTTATTTTAATTTTTTTTTTTTTTTGACAGGCAGAGTGGACAGTGAGAGAGAGAGACAGAGAGAAAGGTCTTCCTTTTGCCATTGGTTCACCCTCCAATGGCCACCGCGGCCGGTGCGCTGTGGCTGGCGCACCACGCTGATCCGAATCCAGGAGCCCGGTGCTTCTCCTGGTCTCCCATGGGGTGCAGGGCCCAAGGACCTGGGCCATCCTCCACTGCACTCCCGGGCCACAGCAGAGAGCTGGCCTGGAAGAGGGGCAACTGGGACAGAATCCTGTGCCCCGACCGGGACTAGAACCCGGAATGCCGGCACCACAAGGTGGAGGATTAGCCTAGTGAGCCGTGGCGCCAGCCTCTAAATTTATTTTAGAAAAAGAATTATAAATGAATTATGTGCTTAGATTTGGGTCACACCCAAGATATCTTTATTATATGCAAACATTATACTTCCCCCCAAAAATATCCCAAATCCTAAACACTTAAGATACCAAATATTTTCAGCTAAGTGATACTAACCTGTATAAATATAAGTTATTGAGTCTTCTCAAAAAAGTCCATAGTACATTTGCTAAAAATCAAAATTGATCCTCCATACTGTTTTCAGACATCTAGTCAGTTCCTTTGGTCTATATATCTATCTTTCCCAATATCATACTACTTTGTTTGCTGTAGCACTTCTTCCAGTAATATATCCTCCAACCTTGGTTTTCTTTAGTTCTTTTTGCAATCTCAGTTCATTTTTTTGATATGAATTTTAGACTCAGCTTGATCACTTTTACAAAAAGCTTGCTGAGATTTTGATTGATATTGCACTGAATCTATACTTTACTTAAAGTAAAATTAATCTTTTGAAAATATTATGTCTTCTAATACTTGAAAGACATAGTTTATGTATTTATTGAAGTCAGCCTGAATTTCTCTGAGGAATACTTTATCATTTCTAGGGAAGGATTCTTGTACATATGTCGTTCAACTTAAACCTGTAACAACGTTATAGCAAATGACAATTTTACTTTAATTTCAAATTGCTTATTGTTATATAAAATATAATTGCCCTTTACAAACAGATTTTACATCCTAAAAATGTGCTACACATAACTATTAGATATAATAACACTTTAGTTGATTCTTTCAGATTTGGGACAAAGATCATCATATGAAGTAACTTCAAAAATTTCATGGAGGGGTCAGTGCTGCGGTGCAGTAGTTAATCTACCACCTGCAGTGCCAGCATCAGTTCAAGTCCTGGCTTCTCCTCTTCTGATCCAGCTCTTTGCTATGGCCTGGGAAAGCAGTGGAAGATGGCCCAATTCCCAGGACCCCTGCACCCATATGGGAGACCTGAAAGAAGCTCCTGGATGATGGAAGACCTTTCTCTCTGTCTCTCTCTATCTCTCATTGTCTGGAACTCTACCTCTAAAACAAACAAAAAAATAAAAATCTTTTTTAAAAAGAGTTCATGGAAAATTGAATTAAATTTTAGTGCAAAAATTAAAATCTATTCAGTTTTTTCAAAACATGCATTTTTATATCAACTTTCCAAGTACCCTTATATTATCTGCAAATGAAAACAGCTTTATTCATTCTTTTCCAATCTAGATATCAATTATTTCTTTTTATATACTATTAGGACCACCAGTGCAATGTTAAATACAACTGGGGAAAGATGATACCTTGCTTGGCTGGAAAAGGAATTCATTCTTTCATCATGATGTTGGCTATAGAGTTTTGATATATGTTTTTCCTCAGTTTTAACGAGTACCTCTCTGTACTTAGTTTTCTGAGGATTTTCATCAGGAATGATGTTGAATATTTCAACTTCTTGTATTGCTTCCAATGAGATGACTCTATTTTTCTTTCTATTTCTTGGTGTAGTGACTTCCAGTGATTGCTTTTTGAATGTGAAACCAACCAGGTATTTTTCTACTTAGTCATGAAGTTTAATCCTTTGACATACTTGTGAATGATACAAGAATTATTCAAGAATTTTATGGATAGTATTCTATAGAGTATATGTCCCATAATTTCTTTATCCAGTCTACCGTGGATGGGCATTTGGATTGATTCCAAGTCTTAGCTAATGTGAATTGAGATGCAATAAATATTAAGGTACAGACAGCTTGTTTGTTTGCCAATTTAATTTCCTTTGGGTAAATTCCAAGGAGTAGGATGGCTGGGTCGAACGGTAGGGTTATATTCAGGTTTCTGAGGAATCTCCAGACTGACTTCCATAGTGGCTTGACCAGTTTGCATTCCCACCAACAGTGGGTTAGTGTCCCTTTTTCCCCACATCCTCGCCAGCATCTGTTGTTGGTAGATTTCTGTATGTGAGCCATTCTAACCAGGGTGAGGTGAAAGCTCATTGTGGTTTTGATTTGCATTTCCCTGATTGCTAGTGATCCTGAACATTTTTTCATGTGTCTGTTGGCCATTTGGATTTCCTCTTTTGAAAAATGTCCATTGTGGTCCATGGGTCATCTCTTAAGGGGGTTGCTTGTTTTGTTGTTGTAGAGTTTCTTAATCTCTTTGTAGATTCTGGTTTTAACCCTTTATCTGTTGCATAGTTTTCAAATATTTTTTCCCATTCTGTCGGTTGCCTCTTCACTTTCCTAACTGTTTCTTTTGCAGTACAGAAACTTCTCAATTTGATGCAATCCCAAATGTTGTTTTTGACTGCTTGTGCTTCTGGGGTCTTTTCCAAGAAGTCTTTGCCAGTACCTATATCTTGCAGGGTTTCTCCAATGCTCTCTAATAATTTGATGGTGTGAGGTCGGAGATTTAGGTCTTTAATCCATGTTGAGTGGATTTTTGTGTAAGGTGTTAGGTGGGGGTCTTGCTTCATGCTTCAGCATGTGGAAATCCAGTTTTCCCAGCACCATTCGTTGAAGAGATTGTTCTTGATCCAGGAATTGGTTTTAGATCCTTAATCAAATAGAAGTCGGCTGTAGATGTTTGATTTCTGGTATTTCTATTTTGTTCCATTTGTCTATCCATCTGTTTCTGTACCAATGCCACGCTGTTTTGACTACAACTGCCCTGTAGTATGTCCTGAAATCTGGTATTGTGATGCCTCCTGCGTTGTTTTTTTGTTGTACAAGATTGCTTTAGCTATTTGAGGTCTTCTATGTATCCATATGAATTTCAGCATCATTTTTTCCAGATCTGAGAAGAATGTCTTTGGCATTTTGATTGGTATGGCATTGAATCTATAAATTGCTTTTGGGAGAATGGACATTTTGATGATATTGATTCTTCCAATCCATGAGCATGGAAGATTTTTCCATTTTTTGGTATCCTCTTCTATTTCTTTCTTTAAGGTTTTGTAATTCTCATCGTAGAGATTTGTAACGTCTTTGGTTAAGTTTATTACAAGGTATTTGATTATTTTTGTGGCTATTGTGAATGGGATTGATCTTAGAAGTTCTTTCTCTGCCGTGGTGTTGCCTGTGTATACAAATGCTCTATAGAATACTATACAGCAGTAAAAACAATGAAATCCGGTCATTTACAACAAAATGGAGTAACCTGGAGCACATCATGCTGAGTGAAATAAGCCAGTCCCAAAGGGACAAATATTATATGTTCTCCCTGATCGGTTACAACTAACCAAGCACCAAAAAGGAAACCTGCTGAAGTGAAATGGACACTATGAGAAACAGTGACTTGATCAGCCCTTGTCCTAAATGTTGATGAACAAATTAATACTTTATCCCTTTTAGTATTTTTTTGTCCTACTTAATACTATTGGTTGAACTCTGTAATGAACACACAATTATTCTTAGGTGTTTAAATTTAACTGAAAAGGGATCTTTGTTAAATATAAAAGTGGGACTAAAAGAGGGAGGAGATTAGTCAGTATGTCTGTTTTTATGTTAGGATCATGCTGTTAGGGTTATTATCATGTTGTGTTATGTTTGAAGTAGGGAGTTGCAATATCTCCAGCTTTGTTCTTTTTGCTCATGACTGCTTTTGGGTATCTTTTGTGGGTCTATACAAAACTTAAGAATATCATTTTCTGTTTCTATGAAGAATTTCATTTGTATCTCAATAGGAATTACATTGAATCCATATATTATTTGGGATAATATGGAAATTTTAAGATTTTTCCAATCTATAAGCATAGGGTGCCATTATAGCTTTTGTGTCCTCTTTGATTTATTTATTCAATGTTTTATATATGCATTGATTAAATCATTCACATCAATAGTTAGATGTATTTCTTGGTGTTTATTTTTGTACATATTATAAAAGAGATTTCTTCCTCAGAAATTTCACTATTGTCATATAAAAATAGCTACTGATTTTACATGTTGATTTTATATCTTGTAGCCTTAGTGAATTCATTTATTAGTTTTAACACTGTTTTTTGGTGGAACGTTAGGATTTTCTACATAAAAATTCAGGTAATCTGCAAACATGGATAATTTAACCTTTTTTATTGTTTCACATTCAGATGTCCTTTACTTTTCTCTTGTCAAATTGATGTGTATAAATTTCCAGTATTATATTATAAGTGTGGTAAAAGTGGTTATCTTTATCTTATCCCTAATTATAGTGGGAAGAATTTCAACTTTTTCCCCATTAAATATTATGTAGGCTTTGCATTTGTCCAATAAAGCACTATTGTATTGAGGTGCATTTCTTCTCTATATAATTTTGGATAGTCTTTAGCATTAAGTGATATTTAATTTTATCAAATGCATTTTTGCATCTGTTGAGATGATCATAAAGTTTTTACCCTTCATTCTGTTGATAAAATGTGTTACATAAAATTTGTGTATGCTGAAACATTCTTGCTTCCCTGAGATAAATCCAATTTGACTCTGGTATATAAACCTTTTTATGTGTTGTCGCATTCAGCATCTTAGTATTGTTTGAAGATACTGACGTTTAGTTTTTGTTTTTGTTGTTTGTTTTATGTCCTTGCTTGGTTTTGGTATCAGGGTAGTGCTGACTTCATACAAAACCTGGCAAGATTTCCCTCCCTTTCAGTACTTTCAATAGTGTTTGGTAAAATTCAGCAGTGAAGTCTTCTAGTTCTAGACTTTTCTTTATTGGAAGATTTTTCTATCACTCATTCAACCACACTACTATTGGTCTTTTCAGGTTTTCTATGTCTTCATAGTACAATTTTGTTAGCTTATATTTATTCATTTCTTCCAGGTTTTGCAATTTGTAGAAGTATGTTTGTTCAAACTAGTATTTACAATCCTTTGTATTTCTGTGTTATCATCTATAATGTTTCCTTTTTTATCTTTGATTTTATTAATTTGTGTCTTCTCATTTTTATATTGGTTAGTCTAGCATGAGGCTTGTCAGATTTATTTTAAAAATGCTTCATGGCTACTTGTATTTTTTAAAATCTCTGTTTAATTTATTTCTAATCTAATATTTGGTATTTCTTTCCTTCTACTAATTTTGGGTTTAATTTGTTTCTGGTTTTTCATTTCTTTAAATTTCATTATTAGATGGCTTATTTTGTCTTTTAAAAAATATAGGCACTTATTGCTATAAACATCCCTCTAAGTAATAATTTTACCAAATCCCATACATTTTTCCAAAGATGCTAACATTAGTCTATGAAAGATCCACTTATAAGTAACTTGACATTTTAGGTACCTTTCTCTGAAGGGAGGAGAGAACTTCCACTTTGAACATGGCCTTGTCTAAAAATTATCAGAGTCGGTGAACTCAGGGGGCTTCCATACCCTTGGCAGCTCATGACAAGAGCCTAGGGTGATTACTGAGGCCATAAACAAGAGTGTCAATTTGTTACGTCAACAACAGGAGTCACTGTGCACTTACTCCTCATGTAGGATCTTTGTCCTTAGTGTGCTGTGCATTGAGATTTAATGCTATAACTAGTACTCAAACAGTATTTTGCACTTTATGTTTCTGTGTGGGAGCCAACTGTTGAAATCTCTACTTAATGTATGCTAAACTGATCTTCTGTATATAAAGAGAATCGAAAATGAATATTGATGTGAATGGAAGGGGAGAGGGAGTGGGAAAGGGGAGGGTTGCAGGTGGAAGGGACGTTATGGGGGGGAAGCCATTGTAACCCATAAGCTGTACTTTGGAAATTTATATTCTTTAAATAAAAGTTTAAAAAAATAAAAATAAAAAAAAGAATTTTCTTTATCTTTCACCTCTGATGGTTTGATTATAATATGCTTTGGATAGGACTTTTTTTTCTTGGCTGAATCTATTATTGATTCTTTTAGCTTCCTGGATCAGATACCTATGTCTTCCTCAATATTTAGAAAGCTCAAAAGTTATTTCATTTGATAAGCTGCTAATGCCTTTTCTCTTTCTACCTCTTCTGTAACACCCATAATACAAATGTTTCCTTACTTTGTGGTGTCCCCTAACTGTTGAAAGTTTTCTTCATTATTCTTATTTTCTTATAAGACTGAGTTATTTCAAAATACCTGTCTTCCAACAGAGATTCTTTCTTCTCCTTGAGCAATTTTTATGTTGAAGCTGTCCATTATATTTTCATTTACTTACTCATTAAGTTTCCTTTAAATCATTCATTCACATTCTTTGACAGGCAATCTTCTTCATTCAGGTCGGTTGCTAGAAAATTATTGTGATTCTTTGGAGGCATCTTATTACCTGATTTGTCGATGCTTCGTGTTTCCCTAGATTGGTTTTGTGCATCTGGTGAGTCACTTGCTTTTATTAATTTTATGCTGTATCTTTCATGATAATGAACTTTCTGCTAGTAATATGTCCTAATTTCTTCATTGGATATGCTCCATAGGTTTTAGTTCCAGGTAGGTGCTTCAATGTAGTGTCTGTATAGTTTGCTCAGCTGTAGGCAACACTGATAATGTCTATATGTGTTTTAGTGGTCTAGGCTGCAGGGGTAGTGGATTTTTGCTGCTGCCTGGGCAGCAACTCCCTTAGCCAAGGAGGATTTGCTGGCAGATGTAGATTTTCTGTCAGTTTCCACAAATCATGTAAGGGTGTGGCACACCCAGAGGACACAGTTGGGTGTGTTATAGCATGCCCAGTAGTGATGAAGGTTTACATTCAGTGCTTAAGTGCTACATATATGATTTAATGGCACTTTCAGAGGGTGATCTCCTCAGGGAGGTTGCCTAGCTGCTTCCTAGGGATGACCATGAATTTATGGGACCAAGTACCTCTTTCTCAGGGACTCAATGGGCCAAATTTCTTTTTTGTTCTTTGAAGATTTGTTTATTTTTTTGAGAGGTAGAGTTACAGACAGTGAGAGGGAGAAACAGAGAGAAAGGTCTTCTGTCCATTGCTTCACTCCACAAATGGCCACAACAGCCAGAGCTGTGCCTATCTGAAGCCAGAAGCCAGGTGCTTCTTCCCGGTCTCCCACATGGGTGAAGGGCCCAAGGACTTGGGCCATCTTCTACTGCCTTCACAGGCCATAGCAGAGAGCTGGATTGGAAAAGGAGCAGCCAGGACTAGAACTGGCGCCCATACGGGATGCCGGTGCCACAGGCAGAGGTTTAACCTACTGCACCATGGCGCCAGTCCCCAAAAATGGGCCAAATTTCTGAAGATGGGCTACAAAACTGCTTCTTGAGATCACAGGAGTGTGAGCAGAGTTTCCTCACTGTTCCCCAAAGCGCTTACTGGGCTAAGCCACTCAGGTATGCAGCTTGGTTGCTTCCTAGGACTACAGGTGTGTGGGTGGAGCTATCTGTCTGCTCCTGGGCCTCTATAGCCAATAAAGTGTGGGTTGCCAGCTACATTTCAGGATTGAGGAGTTGACTGGCAAACACAAACTGGTTTGTTTCTTGGGAGCTGCAGTAGGCTGTGCTGTTCAAGATTTGTTTCCCAGTTGGATCTTGCGGTTGAGAGTATATGGGTGGGGTGATCTGGCTGCTGCTTGGCCACTTGCATGCTTTCTGGGGTCAAAGGTGAGTGGATGAGTCTTCCTGAGTATTTCCAGGGCGGCAGAAGTCGTATAGGGCCACCTGACTGTTTTCTAGGGTCCTCTGCAAGCCAATTCACTCAGGGTGGGCTTCCTAGGAGCATGGGAGGCTGGGCAGCGTCTATGTCTGATTTGTAGTTCTGGGTCAATGGAGCTGCTTAGCAGTAGCTACCCATCTGCTTCAAGGGATCCCAGGTAAGCATCATCTGAAATTGGCTTGGCGTGGGGGACATTAAGGGCTGTGCACCTTTTCTAGAACAATACAGCAGTATGGTTACCAAACAGCTCCTCAAACTAGGCTCAGAGCCTGTGAGGGCCATAAGGTTCTCCACTGGTAAATGTTTCAGGTGTCTGTTCCCTGAGTAGGGACTGTGGAGAGCTCTTCCTTTCTATTTCCCCGCTGAGGAAAGGAGTAGGATTTTTAAAAAGATAAAATCAATACTCTTAGGATGTATAGGGAGTCTTGGACTTTATCTTATATATGCACAATACCAAATTGGGATTAAAACAATGAAAATTCCAGAACAAGCATTAAAGTGTTCTCAATTTCTATGATGTCATATGGAATGGATTGATTATTTTTCCTCAATGAATTGATTTTGATCAACAAAAGTGCTTATAGATTAGGCCATCATTTTTCCTTACCACAGATACAAATATATACATCTTATGATTTACAAATGTAATAATGGCCCAGAATAGTTATCAGATACAGTCATTCAGAAAAATGTTCTTGCAGAAAACTGAGAATTATTGCAGGGAGAACAGGTGTTTCAGGACAAAGGACCAGAATATATTTTCCTAATGACAGAGGAGAGACCGAGAGAGAGAGTATGTGTGTTTGAGAGAGAGACTGGAGAGAATCAGCCCTGTTTCTACTCTGAAGCCATCATCTTTTGGCAAAGTTAGAGATGTCTTTTCACAGCAATGTGCAGCAGAAAAGTTAAAATTCTCTGTGAATCACCTTGGTGACAGTGCTATAATGAAACACATTAAATCAACAGCTTGCACAAAAAAATTTAACTAAAAAAGAAGGAAATGCATCATTCTTTGTTATTAAGCAGTTAATATGTGCATAAAATGGCATAGCCAATTAATTTCTCTTAATATACAAAACCCCTTTGACCAGCTGTGAAGAAAGAATGAGAAATAATAGACCAAATGACAAACAAACCATCAAAAATGCTACTTTGAAGTAACTTCTGCCCAGAATACTTCATACCCACTCAGGTATGATTTAGGGCTCTTATTGTTCTACAGCATGTACATTCTCCTCCAATGCATCCTATTATCTTGATGTTGAGTCTAGAAGATTATCAGCTATTGTCAATGCAGTTTACCAAGTTACCAGACTGAAGCACCACAAAAGCATAGTGGAGGGTCTTCTCAGAGATCTCAGAATCAGCCCCACTCTGAGGATGTGACTCTAATTACTGTAGGGAACAAGCAGGAGCCGCACAACACAAGGCCCTGTCATGAAGTAGTCCTGCTTCATTGCTCTGAACAATTCTGCTTCATCTCTGCTACAAGTTTTCATATTTTTTGCCTTCAGATATGCTCGTATTGTCCTAAGAAGCTCTCATTCTTGAGGGCGCAACTCACCTGGAATCCTTCCCCCTCCTTCCATCATAGAATTTTTCTCAGCAGCTTAGCACTTGCATTTGCTTCTCACAGAAACTCACGGCAATTGCTTGCTTTGTTAGCAAATATGACTCCCATTAAAATGAGTCAATTTAATATATCTTTATTTATTATATGCCCATCTCTTTCCAAAAGTTCTTGAGGTGGCTTACAATCAAAGACACTGAAATCAAATGTTTAAACAAAAATAGAAAGCTAGGACCAAGAAAATTAAGAAGAATATAAAAATATTGGACATAAAAAATAACACAGTGGACATGCCAAAGCTTCAAATATTTGAGCTTATCAGAAGCTGCTGTGAAAAGAGTCTCAGCAGAAAGGAGGAAAATGTTATTTCCCCTGGTTCTTCAAGGGAAACGAAGTTATTCCCAGCAGGGAAATTAAAATAAAATTCATTGCAGGAGATTGTGTATAGAAGAGCCTAATCCATAAAAAAACAATGTTCTCAATGTGGTGGACCACAACAGCTCAAATGAACTATAAATGACTGTTTCTTACCACTATCTTCAGCCTAAGTAGAGCTCATGATATTAAAGTGTAACACAGTATTGGTGATTCTGCAATAGTTGGAATCATGATCAGCTAAGCAAGTTGCCTTCTGGTAATGTAGTTTGCTAGAAGGATAGAATTCCCACAGAGACTATGTGAAAGACAAGTTTTCCTAAGTGTTTTCTTCAGGTGATTTCTTAATATTACAAAACTGATTCCACTAGACTAGCACAGCCAGCACTGTGTGGATATTCCTCCCTGCCCCCAAAACACAGGAGAGGGAAGTGAAAAAGTAACTTGTGAAGCAGGCACTATTTTAAATAAAAGTAAGCAGATTCACTTTCTACAGGTTTCTTGGAGAATTAAACATGGTAATGTGCATAAAAAATCCCCAGAGTTCTCAAATGTATATGACATGCAAATTAGACAATGTCTATGAAACCAAAAGAATTTTTTTTTAATTCATGTACTCTATTAAAACCTTTGTGGAACAGTCTGGGTAACATGGGACTCTACTATGTATACCCCAAAGTCAGGAAGAGATCAAGTTTTTATGCTTCTGCCTGGGTAACTAGCATGGCCCCTACTATCTTAAAAATAAAATTTTCAAAGATAACACCTGAAGGTAGGAAAGAAAATAAAACTGTGCATCATACTTCTGGCAGGCCTAGAAAGACAAGGGAATGCTGAGACTTCAGCATCCCAACCTACTAAGTAAATAATAGAGATAGGGCTCTTAGCATGTTCTGGGCAGTGTTCTAAATGATTTCCATAAAATACCTAATTTAATCTTCATAATAACCCTGATATCAGTACTATTATTAGATTTATGGATGAAGGAACTGAGACAATCAAAAGTTAAGTGAGTTGTTCAAGATCACAGAGCTGTAAGCTGAGAGGCTGGGATCTGAATCTGAATCAAATAGTTCCAAAATCTGTCCTATTACTACACTAGAAAATAAGAAATGCTTGCCCCTGGGATAACTTGGATTTAAAGGCTGAGCTCTGAAGACAAAGAATCCAAAGGACTGTGTCCAGTTTGCCAAGGTAGTTCATATTGTTATCCATGAGAGATAGTCACAGGCAAGCACTTCAAACCAACAGCACTAGCATATGCCAAGAGACCAATCCTTTTGTGGAGGCAGTTACCTGGGTTAGAATCCTACTGACATCCAGCAGCTAGAGGAATTTTTATGGACTTATACTTATATACTTACACTTATACTTCCTCATATTTAAAAATATTACCTATTTTTGGAGAGCTGTTTAAGGTTGGGAAAACATATGAAAACAATTGTTGTGATGTCAATAGCAAGCATTGGTGAAGTCAATATTCTTTGTTCTCATATTATACACAAAGGAAGAATAGAGATTCACAGATGTCAAACAACTTGTTAAAGTTAATACAACCAGTGAGTAGAAGAGAATAAGTAACAATCTGCTCACCTAACTTCAAAACTAGTGCTGTTGGCCGGCGCCGCGGCTCACTAGGCTAATCCTCCGCCTAGCGGCGCCGGCACGCCGGGTTCTAGTCCCGGTCGGGGCGCCGGATTCTGTCCCGGTTGCCCCTCTTCCAGGCCAGCCCTCTGCTGTGGCCAGGGAGTGCAGTGGAGGATGGCCCAGGTGCTTGGGCCCTGCACCCCATGGGAGACCAGGAAAAGCACCTGGCTCCTGGCTCCTGCCATCGGATCAGCGCGGTGCGCCGGGCGCAGTGCGCTGGCCGCGGCGGCCATTGGAGGGTGAACCAACGGCAAAGGAAGACCTTTCTCTCTGTCTCTCTCTCTCACTGTCCACTCTGCCTGTAAAAAATAAAAATAAAAATAAAAATAAAAATAAAAAAAAACTAGTGCTGTTAATTCTCTGAACAACAAAAATTTAATCCATTTGCTGCAATAGCCTAAAAATGTGTTCATTGCATCAGAAAAGGACAAACTTAGAAAAAATTATATGAAACAGATAAGAGCAATCTTTCAGAGACAGGTGAAGAGATAAGACAGAAAAATCTAGAACCAATAAAGATTTCATGATGATGGAGAAAGATTTAGGGAAACTCACCCAGAAGGCCTAGCAATGGTGCTGTAGGATCATTCTCTCCCTTTTAATTCAATCAATTATTATTTGCAGACACTGGTCTTATTTATGTAATGCCTTTGACACTTAATCCTATCTTTTTGAACAATTATGAACTGAAACTGATCACTTTAACTAGTGAGATGGCATTGGTACTTGCCACCTTGATGGGATTGAATTGTAATCCCCTAGCACATTTCTAGCTCTACCATTAGGGCTAAGTCCAAGTGAGCATATGCCGAACTGTACATCTCCTCGCTCTCTTATTCCCACTCTTAAATTTAACAGGCATCACTTTTTAGTAAATTTTAAATGCCTAAGAATAATTGTGTAACTTAGTCCTACAATTCTAAGTGGCTCTGTTGGACTGCCATAGCTACAGTCCTCACACCATGCATTGGAATGAGAAAATGTTACCAAAACTTTTGTTTCTTTAGGCTGGAAATATTTAGGTGGGAATAGATGATGCTTTTAAATTTTTCCTAAAGAATTCAATGTTATTGATGCTATTTAATACATTTTCAGAATTATTCTCATAGGAAAGAGAGGAAGGGTCTGATAACTACAAAATTAATAAGTCTAAACTCGGCAACCAATATTTTAAAGAAATCAGACAGAAGTCAATGACAGCAGTATCCAATATGAGTACCAGTTTGAGACCTGGCAGTTCCAGTTCCAATCTGGCACCCTATTAATATGCCTGGAAAAGCAGAAGAAGATGGCCCAAACACTTCGGTCCCTGCTACACAAGAGGAAGAGTGGGGTGGAGTTCTAGGATCAAGGACTCAGCATGGCCCAGCTTTGGCTATTGCCACCATTTGGGGAGTGAACCAGGTGATGGAAGATTTATCTCTCTCTCTCTCTTTCTACCAGTATCTTTCAAATAAATAAATCTTTTTAAATATCAGTTAAAATCAAATTAAACCACATTTATCCTTTTAACAATATTGCTCATAAAATAACCTAGGCATTAGTTATGCCTTAAAAATAAGTGATGGAGGAGAAGAGAATCTAGGCCTTCCAATTCTAAAATTCTTTCAATATCACTGACAGACCAAAAAAAAAAAAAAAAAAAACATAAAATTAATTGGTGTCTGGAAGAACACACAAAATAAACCCTAGAAACAGAATCGACTAAAGCTTTTTTTTAACCAAATCTTTTCACTCTTAGTTTTCTTCAAGAAAACTTTGTTGCCACATATAAAAAAGTATTTTTATACATTCTGCTCATCAAAAATATGTAAATGAAAATTAATTCATTGGCCTTTAATACATAAACCCATATATTTTGTTTTTTATCTTTTCAGAAAAAAATTGTAATATCTGGGACAAATTTTTTCCTCAACATTTTTTTAAAGATTTATTTATTTGAAAGACGGAGTTAGAGAGAGAGGTAGAGACAGAGAGAGAGCCCTTCCATCTGCTGGTTCACTCCCCAGATGGCCACAATGGCCAGAGCTGTGCCAATCTGAAGCCAGGAGCCAGGAGCTTATTCCGGGTTTTCCATGGAAGACGGACTTGGGCCATCTTCTACTGATTTCCCAGGCCATAACAGAGAGCTGGATTGGAAGAGGAGCAGCGTGGACTGGCA
The DNA here is from genome assembly GCF_051225735.1 of Oryctolagus cuniculus. Taxonomy (NCBI): domain Eukaryota; kingdom Metazoa; phylum Chordata; class Mammalia; order Lagomorpha; family Leporidae; genus Oryctolagus; species Oryctolagus cuniculus. The sequence continues at coordinate 104,359,608 of NC_142873.1, forward strand.
TCCATATGGGATGCCGGCATTTCAGACCAGGGCATTAACCTGCTGCACCACAGCACCGGGTCCTTCCTCAGCATTTTTATATGATTCCTTCTGTTAACACAAAAACAAATGCATTTAAATAAATCCATATTTGTCAAAGTACATAAAACTGTATTGTTAATATGAAGACATTCCAATCCATGATTTCCATATAAACACCAAAGACATCAGTCTTGAGAAGCCATTTTGCTGAAGTGATATGGATACTGAGGACTTTCCCAAGTGGGAATGGTAGAAAGTCTCCAGCTCTTAGAAACTTCTTGAGTAAAATGTAGGGAAAAGTGGGAATACTCATTCCAAATTTTTCGTTTATGGTATGCCTCAAGCAAAATCTCTCAGCTCTTTCTCTTCCCTTTTCTACTTTGGAGCCTATAGCCTAAAAGTGAAAACAGGTAAGCAGGCCAGGACTGAGTTGTGGATGCTTTCTTTTAGGCATGAGATGATACATTTGAAGGGCAGTTTCCAAAGGTCAGCTTCCTCCGCATTCCCTCAGCAAAGACAACCCTTTCCCTCATTGGATTCCCAGAACGGGCAGGTATCTCAAAGCCCTAATCATCTGTTTGCATTTCATGGGAAAGGGAACAGCTCCTGGAACTCCTTTCTTACATGGATAGCTCTGCTATTAGTAGCAGAGGTAAGGATGCAGATTTTGACTTTATTCTTGTTTTTGAATTTCAGCTGTGCTTGTCAAAATGTTTGACATCATGTCAGTACTTAAAAAGAACCCAGTAAAATATTAGTTATTATTACTGGGAATAATTAACATCTGTATAGGAAAGCACTTCCTGCACTCTATATAAAAAATTGTAACTATAAACAATGACTGGAACATCCTTATAGAAGAGGTAGATCTTGTACTCAAACTCCATTATATGGATTAGAAATCAGAGGCTCAGATAAATGCTATATAAATTAATAAATTTAATTTAAAAAACCAAAATGATATTGGATGACAAAAGCAGAACCTAAATCCAGGTTTCTGAGTGTAAAGACCTCAGTCAGTACTTCTTACAATTCTTATTCTCAAGAGAGTTGAAAATAATCTTGAGTCATAATCAGGAGAAAATTACAATGGAAAATTCTTCTCATTCCTCATTTTTTGAGGTTCTCTGTGACTTCATTGCCTTTGAGGTATTTTACAACTCTGAAAATTTTAGATAATTGATAATAATGCAAATTATTCTTACCCATATATATGCAAATGAATTTTGACCAGTATAAGTACATTGATTTGTCTTTCCTCACTGTAGAAAAAATCAAGTGTGCATCTATTAAGCAAACGCATTTAAGTAGCCAAATTGCCTGTAAATATGTCTGTTCTTTGCATTCTTTTTAAAATCATTTGTAACATCTTACTGGTTTCCTCACTAATTAATGAGTGTGTTCCATCTCATGCTTATGAAGGAGGAAAGTCATGATTTTAGTTTTTGTTTATTTGTTTAATTATCCTCTAATATAGGGGAATTTCCAACCAGCTCTCACATCTTTGTTGCCAAACAACACCGCAAACTAAGTGTTGCATCGCTGTAGAACCCCCAAACAGGATCCACTCACCTGACACACAAAATGCCAATCACCAGTGTTGGGGTGGTAGAAGACAGTAGGTATTGAAAAGCTAGAGCAAGGAACCAGGCAGCTATGGCTTAATACCCAAGCTTCCCAAGGAGTTAGGGGTGAAGGTTCTTATAGATGAAGCTGTGCATAACAGGTACATGATCACCTTGTGTCCAAGTTCCTGGTTGGTCAGTTGTGCCCGTGATCTTTCTTTGGTCAGAGATGCCAGGCTCTTTAGAGAATTTATGATGGCCAGGTGGGTTCAAGTTTGGGGGTTACATGCAGATGGCAGTTACATTCTGCCTGGACCTGAAATTCCCCACACAAACCATGTCAAGACAAAACTGACCATCAAGGTTCTTATCTTCTGCAGAAACAAATGTATCCTGGAGTTAGAATCTTGTAAGGCCAGCTGGATACCTCCTTCAAGTCAGTGAATTCCTTTTGATAAAGGACAGGTAGGACCAGCACTATGGTCTGCAGCACCAACATCCCATGTGAGTGCTGGTTCGAGTCCCTGCTGTTCCACTTTTGATCCAGTTCCCTGATAATGTGCCTGGGAAATTAGCAAAAGATGGTCCAAGAGCTTGAGCCCCTAAACCCTCATGGGAGACCCAGAGGAAGCTTCTGGCTCCTGGACTATGTCCTGGCCCAGTCCTGGACGATGCAGCTATTTGGGAAGTGAACCAGTGATTAAAGAAATGTCTTTGTCTCTCCCTCTCTTTCTATCTCTGTAACTCTGCCTTTTAAGTAAATAAATAAATAAATAAATATTTTTAAAAGGACAGACAAGGACACCCTGGACTAAGGAAGATAGACAAGAGTCTGTGTCCAGCTTTTACATTTTAGAGATTCAGTTTCATCCTTCTGGGAATAGAAAGAAAGCCTCCGTAGGCTGTTTCCAGCCTGTAAATTATGGTGGCAGAAATACAATGTGCTATATCAAATATTGAATCTGATTCTCATATTGTCTGAACTGCTCTCTGTTAGTCATTTTGGAAACTATATTATCTCATATCCTAGAAGTTATGAAACAAATTTAGGCATTTGTTTTACAGGTCCAGAGAGAGACAGCAGGATGGGAATCAGGACAACAACTTGATGATGTCTCATTGGTTCTCTCTTACCCTCACCTTCTTTCAATTCCAGCAGCATTTACAGAAAACAGAATGGGGACTGAATCAGCATTCTCTTCTGCATTGGCTCTTAATTGAGTTCAGTACTTGGGTTCTGCATCCACAGAGCCAATCACCCAGAATAACTACCTTTTCTGAAGGCTAGCAGCTTAGATGCAAACAGAAGAGAGCACCTAGTACAGATTTGCGGCTCCATTTGAAATGCAGGATTAAAAATGCTGGACTCAGAATGTAGCACTTCTCTTTTCAGTCATGCAGTAGGAAGAGAAACCCCGCATTCTTCCCATCCCATGCTCTCTATGATCCATATTGTCCACATTCCAGGAGGGATATGAAACCCTTGTATTCATTTGTAAGGTAGGGAAACAGATGGGGCTGACTTGATTTACAGACAACTAGTTATACTGTAACTACAGATGGAGTAAGTAGTACAATTATTACCAAAGAACTGGGCTCTGAGGTTGCCAGATGGTTTGGTCAAAAAAAAAAAAAAATCAAAACTAGCTGCCAGATTCACAGCAGAGACTATCGTGTTCCCCAGGGTATGGAAAAATCATCCAGGTTTAAATCATCCTGCTAGTTGTCTAGTATTCTGTTCCTCCACAAATGTAGCCTTTCTCTGTGTTTGCAGAGGAAATATGAGGGAGACTGAGGTTATGGTTTAGTCAGAGTGCCTTATTAACAGGTTTTCCACATGGGAGCAGGCAGAAAGGGAAAGAAAGGATTCCTTGTCCATAACAGATGGGGTGCCAGAAATCTGTTTTGTTTCATTTTTTTCCCAGTAATAAGAACCAAGTTTTAAAAGGATCACACTGGTTCATGGTAAAGAGACTATGATCTTTGGTTTGGTTTGGTTGGTTTGCTTGCTTCCCAAGTCCAGGGTTAACATTTAGAACTCGTCCTTTCTTGGCAGGCTCCCTAAGATGAGATCTTACCGACTGACTCTGTACTCAAGCACAGCACTAATAGCTGTGTCATTGGTATCTTTGGGTTAAGTTCACTCAAAGTACCAAGTTAATTAGTCTGGCAATGTAAGAAACATTAAAAAAGAGAAATTCAGTCTGTGCAAACTCCAGATGGTTGATTAAGCAATCTGAGCCTTGTGGCTAATTTTATCTTTTCCAGGGAGGGTGTGCCTTGTCATCCTGCACCAGCTCTTCTGTGGATCACACAGTGGTGATGATGAAGGGAAGTATCCACACACCAACAGAACCCTGAGAGTTAAGAATCCACAGTCCTTTCTCTTCAATATTGTAGATGCTGTTGCTTTCCTCTCCTTTTGTCTCAGAGGGTTAGCTGTGCTTATTTTAGGATCTTAAAGAATATTGCTGCCCTGTGGGCAGAAGCCAGGAAAAACAAAATCAATGATCATGTTCCTGTGAAAATGGAATCTGGAGGGTCTTATGACATGCCAGGGCTGGCACTGGGTACAGATACCAGAGAAGAGCTGCCAACAGTGTTGTACAAGTATCAAAATCTCATTCCTGTTTTTGTTTTCTTATCTTGGGTTCATTTGCAGAAAGCATTTTAAAATTACTATGTGAGCACTTATTTTTTCCCCAAAGCATCTACCTACATACTCATTCATTCAATAGTTTGTCAAATCATCTTCCTGTACAAGGGGCCCTACCCTGACCCTTCCCAGGGACCCAATTACCTTTTCATATTGACCAAAGGCAGAAGACCTGGGCTTGCATCTCATCTCTCCATCTATTTGACAAATAAGCAAGTTAGTTTACATGGCTATTCTTAGATTTCCTCAGTTACAAAACAAGAAAAATAATAGTGCTCCCTGAGCTGTTATAAAAATGTCCAAGGCCTAGATGGGACATAAATATAGTTAATAAAGTGCCTATCATGCAGAGGTCATTTAGTCAGCAAACACAAGATTCATTTCTTGGGCCAGTGCCGTGGTATAGCGGGTGAGACTGCCACCTGATGTGCCAGCATCCCATGTGGGCACTGGTTCAAGACCTGGCTGAGGCACTTCTGATCCAGCTTTCTGCTGTAGCCTGGGAAGGCAGTAGAGGATGGCCCAGGTCCTTAGGCCCCTGCACCTGCGTGGGAGGCCCGGAGGAAGCTCCTGGCTCCTGGCATTGGATCAGCACAGCTCCAGCCATGGCAGCCATCTTGGGAGTGAACCAACGAATAGAGGATCTCTCTCGCTCGCTCACTCGCGCTCTATCTCTCTGTCTCTGCCTCTGTAATTCTGCCTTTCAAATAAAAAAATTCTTAAACAAAAATATTTATTTCTTACTTGTGTATAAACAATCCAATTCCATTCTGAGCTCCATCCTGCTGCCTACCGTTTTCGTGATTTTAAAGAACTACAAAGCACATGTCTTGAGGGTCTATTCAGCCCAGTAACTTAAAAAACCATTTCTAGATAATTAATTAGACCAAGAGAATACACTAAACAAGTATGTACCAAGAAATGAAATATGATTAGAAGATCTGGGGCAATAATTTTAGTATTGCAATATGGTCTTTCCAGTGTATGTGTATTATTTTTATCATTTATTGTCTGTATCTCTCCTTATTGTATTTGTTAGAATAATATATTGATTCCATAAGAATAAAAAATGATTATGTCAATTTCATTTATGCATAGTGAAGAGAGCATTAAATTACACTTATCACAATAAATAAATAAATAAACCCATATGTTCGCATATTTGAATCTTGGCTGCTCCGCTTCGGATTCAGCTCCCGGCTAATGTGCCTGGGAAAGCTGTGGAGGATGGCCCAAGTGCTTGGGCCCCTGCACCCATGGGAGAGAACAAATTCCTGGCTCCTGGCTTTAGATCAACCCAGTTCTGGCCATTGCGGCCATCTGGAGAGCAAACCAGCAAATGCAAGATTCTCTCTCTCTCTCTCTCTCTCTCTCTCTGTAACTCCTTCAAATAAATAAATAAATATTTTTAAAAATTTCTGGAATATAACTAATAAAAAATACCTGATAGACTGAGAACATTTTAAATCTTTATTCTAGAGTATATTTTTTTTTCAAATATACATGGTACCTTTAAAAAAGTATGTGTTTATCAGTATTGCTGCAAATAGTTTTATACTGTTTTGTTCTATACCTTTGTTAAACCAATGGTTAAGAATGTTATACTACCACAGCTTTAATGATCTGTGATTACCTTAAAATTTACTATATATGGGTGAAATGGTCATTTTTCCACTAAATTACTGTTTATAGCCATTGTCTATGCTCCCACCAAACTAGGGCCTTGATAAAACTTGATAAAACTTGATAAAACTTCTTATTTAAAATATAAAGCCTTTTTACTATAATATAAATTTAAAATATTTTATCTAAAAACTAAAAAGAAAAACATAAAAAGAGAAGCAGGTAGGAGGGAAAGAAGGAGAGAAAGGGAGGGAAAGAGGAAGGGAATATCATTATGTTCTTAGAACTGTATCTACAAATTGCAATGAATCATCAAAATTAAAAATAAATTTAATCATGATCATCTTGCAGAAAAAAATGAAAACATTTTAAATCATTATTCTAGAATATACTTTGTTTTCAAATACACAAGATACCTTTTGTGAAATTGTATCCCTCTTTTGGCATACATTCAATCCAAAGAATTCAAAGGCATTGCACAGACAACATGCTCAGACTATAGTGAAATATTTTAATAAAAAGATAATAAGCAAACAGAATTCTAAGCAACTCATGAGTCAAAAAATTATGATAGGGGCCAGCACTGTGGCTCACTTGGTTAATCTTCCACCTGCAGTACCGGCATCCCATATGGGCGCCGGTTCAAGTCCTGGCTGCCCCTCTTCCCATCCAGCTCTCTGCTATGGCTTGGGAAAGCAGTGGAAGATGGCCCAAGTCCTTAGGCTCCTGCACCCACATGGGAGACCTAGAGGAAGCTCCTGGTTCCTGGCTTTGGATCAGTGCAGCTCCGGCCATTGCGGTGATTTGGGGAGTGAACCAGTGAATGGAAGACCTTTCTCTCTGTCTCTCCCTCTCACTGTCTGTAACTCCACCTCTCAAATAAATAAAATAAAAAGCTTTTAAAAAATTCATAATAGTTTTATTTTTTTTTCATCCCAATTATTCTGCACAGGGTTTCCAATATTATTGAAATGGGCAAAGAGAGAGGGAGCAGGGAGGGTCTGAAGTCACAAACCCTTTCCTGTAGCCTTGCTTACATTGCAGCCCCAAATGCACCACCCAAAATGCACACCATTCCCATGCAGCAGAAAACCACAGCTTCCATAATCTCACCACTTACAACCAGAACTGTTCATGAAAAACCAACATGGCTGCCAGCTCCATCTTCAAGATTAATAAAGTCATAACACCAAAATTGCCATGACTGACACACCTATTCTTCTCATTCACTTGATGCCATGACACTTTCTATATTTTCAAACAGTGAAAGGAAATGGGTGGCACTCAAGTCCTGCCCCAAATTCCAACCCTTATGAATATTCAATTAAATTATATCCCAAACACCAACTTCTATGCCTCCAGATCTTATAAAGTAATGTACCTCAACCCTATGAAGTGCATCTGTCTCTTGAGCATGCCCACACTCTTTTCTGAATGTATATTTTCACTTGGAATGTAAGTAAACTTGTTTCTGTGCAGACGTTTGTCTATTTCTCACCCTCAAGTTTTTTACTTACATGGAAGACAAGAAGCTGGACCCAGACATCCCTGATTATGATGGGTAAAATTGGTAAGATTGGCCATCCATAATTTGTTCCTGGTCTTAGAGGAAAAGATTTAATTTTTTTAACTTTTATTTAATGAATATAAATTTCCAAAGTACAGCTTATGGATTACAATGGCTCCCCCCCCCATAACTTCCCTCCCACCCGCAACCCTCACCTTTCCCTCTCCCTCCCCCCTTCCATTCACATCAAGATTCATTTTCAATTTTTTACCACTGAGTGCCATATTAGCTGTGGGCTTGTTTTGTTAGCATGTGGCCATTTTTGCTTTGAGTTACTTTGCTTCTACATGTATTTTGTTGAGAATTTTATCATGATTGGCTGTTTTGTGAAATGCTTTTTCTATATCTATAAGATGATCAATTACATTTTGTTTTTCCTTCTGCTAATGTTTCCTTCTGCTAATGTTTGACTTATGTATGTTGAAACATACTTGTAAATCTGGGATAAATCTCAGTTGACTACAGTGAATGATTTTTTATTGTGCTATTGAATTTGCTTTGGTAGTATTTTGTTGATGATTTGTATATCTATGTTTATCAGGGATATTGACCAGTGGTTTGGTATATTTTGTTTGTTTTTTACAGTGTCTTTGTCTGGCTTTGAGATCAGAGTAAAGCTGTCTTTACAAAATTAGTTTATAAGTGTTATATATACTTCTTTTTTTTGGAAGAAGTTTGAGAAGCATTGATGTTAGATTTTTTAAATAGTGGATAGAATTCAATTGTGAAGTCATCAGCTACTGGACATTTTTATTACTAGGATTTAATTTTAAAACACTACTCTATGCTGTTTAAGAAAGCTATCAGGAAAATAGAAAAAATAAGTGGAAATATAGACAGGAAAAGATACCATTCAGTGCTAACTAAAAGGCGGGCCGGCGATGTGGCTCACTTGGTAAATCCTCCGCCTGTGGCGCTGGCATCCCATTTAGGCATCAGGTACTAGTCCCGGTTGCTCCTCTTCCAGTCCAACTCTCTGCTGAGGCCCAGGAAGGCAGTGGAGGATGGCCCAGGTCCTTAGGCCCTGTACCCGCATGGGAGACCAGGAAGAAGCACCTGGCTCCTGGCTTCAGATTGGTGTAGTTTTGGCCGTAGCGGCCATTTTGGGGGTGAACCAATGGAAGGAAGACCTTTCTCTCTGTCTTTCTCACTGCCTAACTCTATCTGTCAAAAAAATACTAAGTAATAGGCATACTATACAATATTATAAGACAAAATACATTTTAAGAAAAATTATTTTACGTTTTTAACAAATCACAAAATGAAAGTAAATGATTCAATTCACCAGAGACATATAATAACATTTAACTTAGATCATGTAATAATTAAGCCTCAAACTATATGGAAAATTTAATGAACTGAAGGAAAAATGAGCAGATCCATAATCAAAGTAGAAAGTTTTAATAGAACTCTCTCAGTTGAAAAGATAGCCAAAATGTTAGCGGAAATAAAATATATTTAAACAATACAAATTGAATTATTGGATATGCATCTTATCCCTATATCCATAAATTAAAGAACATCCATATCCCTAAGTGCACTTGAATGTTTATGAAAATTTATCTCTAAACAGTTGAGATAAAGCAAAATCATACAATTAGTATCAAACAAGTTGCTTGTTCATGCAGAAAAAATCAGTAGTTAATTTTAAAAATTGAAAGTTATTCTATATTGTAATTCAAAATCATACTTTTCAGTATCTTATGAATTAAAGAAGAATCTGTAAGGAAAATTTAAATGTTTTATGGCACCAAAAACTCAAGGAAAAGGGAATTAAAATATGTTTATCTTGCTGCAAAAATTTCTGAAAACCATGCAAGCAAATGATCTTCAAAAAGTTCATAGCAGTGTATATTATGAAGAAACTATGCATGGATTTCAATTTTATACACTAAAACAAAAAATAATCTAATTTGATTTGCATTGCCTTTTAAAATACCCTTATATAAGAACTGAACAAAAATAAATATATAGCAAACTATATAAAATGAAATAATGCATTACTGAGAAATGTATAATATTAAATGCTTAAAAGTAGAAAGTATGTTAAAACAGGAAGATGAAGTCAATTTGGGTGCCTTAGGCTATTGATAAAGGGTAAATTAGGCCAAGAATTAAGAGAGAAATAACAAAGGATGATATGAGAGAAAAATACCAGTTTTATCTATTGTGCACAACAGAATAATTCAGCCAAAGGCATTGAAGACATTTGCTAAAAATACATTTTTTAAAAACATACAGATCAAAAGTCAGAAAGATCTACATTAAAAATAATAACCAATCATGTATTTTTTTTTTTTGACAGGCAGAGCTAGACAGTGAGAGAGAGAGACAGAGAGAAAGGTCTTCCTTCCGTTGGTTCACCTCCCAAATGGCCACTACGGCTGGCGCACTGCAGCCGGCACGCTGAGCAAATCCAAAGCCAGGAGCTGGGTGCTTCCTCCTGGTCTCACATGCAGGTACAGTGGGCCATCCTCCACTGCACTCCCGGGCAACAGCAGAGATCTGGACTGAAAGAGGAGCAACCCAGACAGAATCCGGTGCCCCAACCAGGATTAGAACCTGGGATACTGGTGCCATAGGCTGAGGATTAGCCAAATGAGCAGTGGTGCTGGCCCAATCATGTATTATTGTAATATCATAGCCAGGTGACTGTAAAAGAATTAGGTTGATTTTATCAAGTACCACAATTTATTTCTTTGAGTAATACTGTTTCATACAAAGTAGGTAGTATAAGTCATAGTTAATATAATGAACAATGAAACAAAGTGTTTTCTTTAATAAATAGGGGCCAGTGCTGTTAGTCAGCAGGTTAAAGTCCCGGCCTGCAGCACTGGCATCCCATATGGGCACCAGTTCGAGTCCCAGATGCTCCATGTCCAATCCAGCTCCCTGCTAATGCACCTAGAAAAGCAGCAGAGGATGGCACAGGTCTTTGGGCACCTGCACCCACATGGGAGACCTGGAAGAGGCTCCTGGCTCCTGGCTTTGGATTGGCTCAGTTCTGGCCATTGCAGCCATTTGGGAAGTGAGCCAGTGGATAGAAGACCTCTCTCTCTGTCTCTAGCTCTCTCTGTAACTCTGTCTTTCAAATAAATAGAATAAAATCTTTTAATTTTTTTAAAATAATGCTACAAGGTTCAGCTTCTGAAAAATAAAAAAAAATAGTACCAATATATTACTTTCCTGGCATAATGGAACAGGAATAACAGCACAACATATGGAGAGTACTCAAAGATTGCAGAATCCATTAGACATGTTTAAAGGGAATATATAATTGAAATAATCATACTATGCTATAATTGATTCAAGATTAAAATGGAGGATTTACCACATTATGAAACAATATGAAGTCAAATATGACACTGGTTCTGTTCTCAAGAAGGTTATAGCTTCTTATATAGTTATAGATAAGTAGCAGATAACTAATAAGGCCTATTAATAGTTTACAGACAAAATTCTCCAGGACAGGTATTTGACCTAGTTCTTAAGAGGCAGAAGAGAATTCCTGCATCCCATATGAAAAGACCTGGTTTAGTCCCCATTCGGACTCCTGACATCAGCTTCCTATAAATGCAGACCTTGTGAAGCAGTAGTGATCGTTCAACTAGTTGGGTTCGTGCCACCCAAACTGGTGATCTGGACTGAATTCCCAGCTCCTGGCTTTGCTCAGCATCAGCCTTGGCAAGCTATTGGAGCAAACCATTGGATGGCATCAAAGCAGTGAATGCTCTCTCTCTTTCTCTCTCTCTCTCTCTCTTTCTCTCTCTCTCTCTCTCTCTAACAAAAATACACACACACAGACACACACACACACATACACACACATATATACCTTCTGAAAAAAATTTGAAAAAAAATAGTGAGGTTTCAGAGAATTGAATCGTGGGACTCTGGACTGAAAGACATTTAGATCATAAGGAATGAGAAACTTCAGATTTGCAGAGATAATGTAAGGGTGTTGGAGGGAGAAGGACCAACACAGACAACTGTGAAAAGATGGTAAGCAAGTTCCTACTGGGAACATTTCCCATCATCGATATTATTCTTTCTCCTACACTTCTATGGTAGAAAATAGGTAGGGTTGAAGATAAGTGAATTTGAGTAGCAAGTAATTGTTTTGATAAGGTGGTCTGAGGCTACATCACTAGGAGCTCTTAATGCCCATAATAGCAAAGTAACCAAGATGCTTCCATCTCTTGAAAACTTGGCATGTTAAAAAATTAATAGCTGGAAGAGAATCTTTAATTAATACTCTGCTCAAGGAACACTAAATTTCTAACAAGAAAAAAAGGCAAGAAAGTAGCTATGATTTAAGTAAGTATGTAGAAGAAAAATTATATTTTAAGACTGAGACCATATAAAATAACTATATAAAATATACAGCCTAATGATGGGTAAGGTTAGGAAGAGTTATATAAATAAAGGGGAAAATGAAAGATTTAAAAATAGACATGAACTAGAGGGCAAGCATTTCTTTCAGAATATTCACCAGAAACAACATACAAAAGAGAAACACTCTCTACTCCATTCTGAGCACAAAAGATTTTATGGAACATGTTACAGGACTGTTTACTATATCCTTACATTTCTCTATTAGAAGTAGAGTATGAGAGTGAGGGAAATAAGGCAGATGAAAAATATTACATTGTATCAACTAAATTATTTCTCAGAAAACAATCCAATAACTATGGAAAAAATTGCCTTACCTGGGGCTTACAAAATAGTGTGTGGAGTAGTTATTCGGCACAGTGGGTAAGATGCCACTTGAGACAACTGCACTCACATCCCATATCAGAGTGCTTAGGTTCAAGCCTCAGCTCTGATTCTGATCCAGCCTCCTATTAATCTGTGTGGGAAACAGTAGGTAATGACTCAAGTACTTAGGTTCCAGCCACCCTCCTGGGAGACCTAGTTTGGAGTCTTCATTCTTAAGTTTGGCATGGCCCCACCTGGGTTATTGCATGCAATTGGGGAGTGAACCAGTAGATGGAAAATCTCTTTCTTTCTAATAAAATGAAAATAAATAGATTTTTAAAAAATTAAAGATAATGTAAAACTTAAGCCAACTAAATGGTGGAAACCTTTGGTATCTGATGGTTTCAGGTTACTGGTTCCTGAATCAAAAGGAAGGGGTTTCTTTATTTTAAGTTCTGATAGAGTGCTAGGCATAGGGTTGCTGGTAGGGATTCACCAGTGAATGAAACAGAATTTCCACCCTAATTAAGCTTAACATCTACTGGAGGGATATAAGACAAAAAGGAAAATAGCACCACAAGGGTGGGGACTTTTAGTTACTTTTTTTCATTAATTCAGGTATTCTCAAAGCCCCAAATAATATCTGACACAAACAAGGTGAATGGATGAAGGAATAAATGAGTAAAGAAAGAACAACAGCCAGTGGCAGTGCTCTGGAGACATAGTTACTGAATTTTTCACTTCTACTATAACTTAAGATAGTGTTTCTTCTTGTGGGACTGGCCTTGCTATGTGTACCTGATACCAAGGTTTTCTCACCTTGCACCTTATCCTAGCATTCAGGACTTTTAGACACTTATCCTATGTGCTTTCCTCCTCAGCGCTATCCTCAAACATGGCTACAATATTCTTAAAGCTACATTTCTCTGATAATAAATATGATCATGAAAACTGATAACTATTTGAAAGCAAAGGGCACCTGTCAAAAAGAGGTTTCAGCTACTTCTTTATTGTGCTTAAGCCCTGAATCAAAGCCCATAGCTTCAGTGGCAGAGGATCAGGAACTTGTATCTACTTTGCCTTATGAGCTCCATTTAGTTTTAGAATAATCATTAATGTATTTTTTATCTGGGAACATGTATTACAAGAGGGAACAATTTCTTCCCCCTATCTAGATTCCTATTCCATAAAGTATTAAGAAGGTATCTATTATTCTCTATAACCACCTTACTTCCTTTTTTCCTAAGAAGGAATCATGGCTGGTGCTGCGGTTCACTAGGCTAATCCTCCGCCTTGCAGCGCCGGCACACCGGGTTCCAGTGCCGGTCGGGGCGCCGGATTCTGTCCCGGTTGCCCCTCTTCCAGGCCAGCTTTCTGCTGTGGCCAGGGAGTGCAGTGGAGGATGACCCAAGTGCTTGGGCCCTGCACCCCATGGGAGACCAGGAGAAGTACCTGGCTCCTGCCATTGGATCAGCACAGTGCGCTGGCCGCAGCGCACCAGCCGCGGCGGCCATTGGAGGGTGAACCAACAGCAAAGGAAGACCTTTCTCTCTGTCTCTCTCTCTCACTGTCCACTCTGCCTGTCAAGAAAGAAAGAAAGGAAGGAAGGAAGGAAGGAAGGAAGGAGGGAGGGAGGGAGGGAGGGAGGGAGGAAGGAAGGAAGGAAGGAAGGAAGGAAGGAAGGAAGGAAGGAAGGAAGGAAGGAAGGAATCGTGACTTCTCTAATGATTAGAGATTGGGAAAGCAGCTCCTCCAAATGGGCTAATTTGTTGGCTCTCTTTGGATTCAGATTGCCTTGGCATGTCCATTCTCTCACCTCCTCCAGGTGGAAAGGTCTGAGATTGGGCAGGCTTGCTTGCTGATGGGGAGGACAGAAGCTGTCTCTGCCCTGGAACTCGGTAGGTTAGTAACCTATCATAAAACCTTATGAAGGTTACTAAAAGCCCATTTGAAACTGCATTTTTCGGGCCATCAGTGTTTGTTTTGATCCTGGATCATAGATCTATTTCTCAATTTTTTCAAAAATTGGTGAAAAGAGTATTACTACAAACAAGTATTGCTAAAGTTTCTATATTATAATTTAATTTTCAAATATATTACAGTTGTAGAAATTGAGGTAGAGAAGGATTGCATGTGTCCAAAATCATATACCAGGTTTAGGAAATGCCTATATAAATGCAAAACTCATACCCATTCCACTATAGAACCATATGTCCTATTTCTCCAATGTGCTATGAACATCACTTGGCATATCACTTAGTTTAAGAGACAGGAGGAAGAAATGCAAGAAAGCTCTATCACAGAATGATATTCTTATTACACTTGAATTTGTAAGAGATGCTATATCAGATGATGATATCATCAAGCGTAATCACAAGATTGTAAACTGAACTCTATAAAATAAAATGGCTAACTAATTATATTAGAAAAATAGTAATGTATAGCAAAGTACATATAAAATCATGAATCAAATCATAAAATCATATTTAAAAAAAAAAAACCTTGTAAAACCCCACCTCTTTGGGAGCACTAGTGTTTTCATTTGCATTTTGGATCCCCAGTCACTAAGCTAAATTGGAAGAATTTGCTTGGTAGGGTGACAAAGTAAGATATAGAAGATCTCAAGTATGAAGATATTTAAAAGAGTATATAGAAAAATGAAAACAAAAGATAATGAAACCCATGTACAGAGGAGTTTTAAAAAGTCTGCGGAAAAAGCATATTATGCAAAAGCATGTGTGGATTTCAGAAATGTACAGAATACACTTTCTTTCCCTTATCCACAACATTTTGAAGTCATCTCATAGATTGTAAGTAGGCATTTATAAAAATTCAGTAAGTCTTGGACAAAGCTGCTAGAAATCTCCACAATCATTATGACTATAAAATATCGCATAAATAGTGACATCATGTGAGGAGCAACCCAGGGCCTGGCTAACCCCACTTCAGGTAAGAAAGATTTCAGAGGAGTTTAAGGTGTAAGATCATAAAATAATTGTAACTGGAAATAAAAAATAATAAATCTATTAGCCAACCCACTTTGGAACTTTCTAGCTATTTCACATGCTGGTCATCTTATGCATTTGGTTTAAGCCACTACAAGGCAGCATATTGTTTTGTAGAATCATGTTTCATCATATCCAATTAGCTGGCAGCACTGTGTGCAGGTATTTTCTATTGCAGGATTTTAGAGTTTATGATTCCCAAGATCTGAAGAAGTTATCACCTTTTGTATATATTCATCCCCTCCTTCTCCACTCTTGAAGAACGGAGAAGCTCACTCAAAGTAGTTGTAAGCTGAACTAAGAAATCTCTGGAATTTATATATGTATATTTTTATTATGAAAGATAATGGTCTATGAAGCCTTTTAAAATATATTTTTCTTGAAAATTACTAGAAAATTCCATCACACAGTTTAGGAGGGTTCAAGATTTTTACTATATAATTTGCAAAAATAAAAAAAAATCTTTATATATTGGCATTTATATTACATCTTCACCTTACCATCTGAATGAAGAAATATTTAAGCAAATACTGTATTATATTAATTATATGTATCTGAATGATAACAGATAAAATTAAATTTGTTTTCCTCACAACTTTACTCACCAGCAACATTGAACTTAGAACTTTCAAATATATGAGGAATATTCAAATTACATCAAGGTTTAATTTTATTATTTTACATATGTCAACATTGATGAAATCCAATGTTATATCACTTTATGCAGGCAATGGTTTATTCACCCAATATCACAGAATATAACATTGTATATACTTTTCTACATGTATTATAAACAATAAGTTGAGTCTATTGGGTTACTATTACTGTGAGAATTCTTCATAACAAAATATCCCAAAAGTCAGTGGATTATTGCTCAACTGTCTGTGTGTGGGCTGGAGATAAGCCAACAAAGCTGGGATTTGGGGTGGTTTGCACTTCTTGTCCTCTTGTGTCTATCACTTTCCTTATAGCACCGGATTGGCCAGGGCATCTACTACTAATACCAAAGGCATAATAGAGGAAGAACTTGAGATCTAAGTTCACATGTGACTCAAAATTTTTCTTTTTGTTTTCTCATTCTATTGACAAAAACAAGTCATGCTGTTGAACCCAAAATCAAAGAGTAGGGAAATAATCTCTTCTCTGTTAGTGGAGGAAATTTCTAGGACACATGGCAAAAGGTGTACAAATGGAAAGGAATGAGATCAATGATTCAGTCATCTATTCATATTAGGTGTTTCTTAAAAGTCAAAGCTTTTCACCATTTAATATTGAAGTTCCAGACCAAAAAAAAAAAAAAAAAAAAAAAAAGGATGCACTACTCCAGTCAACAATTATTTTAATACAATTAGTACCTACTATATGCCACTTATAGCCCTAGGTTTTAGATGTACAGCAGGAAACAAAACAGATGAAAGTCTCCACTTTCACAAAATGTATTTCCTCTTGAATAGGCAGTGGAAGAAAAGAAAATCAGGTAACTCAGAGCACAAGGCTCAAATTCCTTCAGCCAAGTTAGAGTATTGTCCCAGGGTTTCCCTGGGACCCATGACCCAGGTCCCTTTCTCAGCTCTTCTACTTACCAGTCATATGACCTTGGGCAAGTTATTACCCCCTCCAGGAGGCAATGTCTCTAAGTAAAAAATTTTACAAAGACTATCTTACTTGCCATGTTGCAGTTAGCTGGTCACAACCAGATTATCTAGAGTGAGAAGGGTAGCACTTAAAATAATTCACCATAACTTGGAGCTTTGGGGCTGTGACTATGCTTCTGCAATCAACTCAGGAGAAATTGAATCTTCCTTGCTACAGTTTACCTCACTTTAAAATAGAAGTAATAATGCCACTGGCATGACACATAGCTAATAAAAATGGATAAAGAATTTAAGAATTACATGACTCTCAGTAACTCAATATTACTACTAATAATTTCATAGTTGTGATAAAATTTCAGTTATCTAAACAGTGACAATAAAGCCCAGTATTTCCTGTTGTGTATGAGCAGCTGTGCAAATTGGAATAAAGATATTATGAACTAAAAAAATAACTAGAAAAAAAAAAGTACAGTGACTTTGTTTAATAAGTAGTTTGATGATTGTTATTAGCCCAGCAAACAGGACATTAATAATGATGAAAATGTCCCACAGAATGGCAACCCAAAGCTCACCTCTGATTGTAAAGCAAAGACTGAAACAGAGGGGTTCAGTGGTTCTGGGTCCCAAACTCTATCACCTACCAGATGTATTCCCTGGGGTGATTTGTGCCTACTTCAGGGCTCACATTTGGGAAATAGGAACAATAATAGGAACATAAGGTAATTATATAGACTAGATGTAGCAAAATATGTAAGACTTAGCACAATATTTGGCACATAATTGTTCAAAAAATGTTACTCATGTTTACTTAACATCCTACTTAAGTCCTGGGGAAAGAATGGCAAAAGTCCAGTTAGAGAATAATAATAGCTAACATTTTTTTGACAGGCAGAGTGGACAGTGTGAGAGAGAGACAGAGAGAAAGGTCTTCCTTTTCCGTTGGTTCACCCCGCAATGGCCGCTGCGGCCAGCGTGCTGCGGCCGGGGCACGGCGCTGATCCGAAGCCAGGAGCCAGGTGCTTATGGCTATTTTCTCTCCTGGTCTCCCATGCTGGTGCAGGGCCCAAGAACTTGGGCCATCCTCCACTGCACTTCTGGGCCATAGCAGAGAGCTGGACTGGAAGAGGAGCAACCGGGACAGAATCCGGCACCCTGACCGGGACTAGAACCTGGTGTGCCGTGCCGCAGGTGGAGGATTAGCCTATTGAGCCATGGCGCCAGCCAATAGCTAACATTTAATTAGGACTTTTAGATGCCAGAAGCTGTGCTCAGCACTTTATAAGGATTATCTCAGTAAATCTTCAAACTATCCTCAAGGGGACACTCTGGGTAGAATTTTGCAGATGTGCCTAGGAGAGTTTTACTAACTTGTGCTCAGGACTTCAGCAAGCAAGTGATAGCTGCAGGCATCAAGTCCCCACAAGCTCACCTCCTGTTACCAGCCACATCACATTGCTCTGATTTCCTCCTCAAATGGAATGATATGGGTCAGTGAAGGAGAGTGACTCAGATGATGAGTAACTGTTTTGGGTATGTATTTTTTCAGTTGTTTCATTTACTTGTGAAAAAAACCTACTGTGACTTTAATTTAAATATTATTAATTGTCATAATACAGAGATTACCAGGATTTAATTTCAGCCCTGGAAATACACACATTTTATGGAGTTTCAACAACAATTTCAGGCTATTGGAATAAAATTTAGAAGTGAAACTCAATGATAAAATGGTACTGGACCTATGAACAGCTTTTTTCACCTAGAGACAAGTAAGCACTTTTGGTTAAATATCTGAAATGATTATCTTCAAGCCAAAGTGAAGAAAACTGTGGTACATTGACCACCAAATGTAGGCAACTGTAGAGCTTTAAGCAGAAAATCCAAGTTGTCTTGCTGTAAGCATCAGATCACAATTTATGGTCCTTGGTTCTTATCATTTATGTTAACATAGTCATTCTAAACCTAGTTTTAGGATAAACTTTCACTTGACCCTGGGCATAACTGATTTAATATATATGGTAAGCATTACTCATGTTCATCAGTATATAGTCCCCCTGCCATATGGGGCATAGACTACACTTCCAGATTCCAAGGGGAATGGAGACATGTAACTCACTGCAGTCAAAGGAGTTGAAGAATCATGTCTCACTCACTACCAGGATAAGCAGCACAGGACCCATGAGATCTCCTCAGGCTCTCTCATCCCCACTAGGGTTCTTGAAGGCTACTTCTTCCCATGGATATGGCCATAAGTGGAGCTTCTGTCACCTTGGGTCACTAAAATGATAAAAAAAAATTAAACCTTTGCTCATTTGTGTCTTTGAGATGTGGAGATTCATGTCTCAGCATAAACCTGAACAAAATAATAAAGTATAAATCCTATAAGATAAATGTTATTGATGATAATAGACATTGAGGATTGTATTTGGTGTGAAACATGTACATTTTGAAAGAAAACAGGAAAGAAATAAACTTGCTAAAGAATTTCAATATTTCTTGAAAGCCTTAAGAACTCAAATCGTTTCAGACAGGTCTGCCTTATAGTAGTTTTTCCTTTTTTTTAAATTTTACCTACTTATTTATGTATTTGAAAGGCACAGAGACCCATACAGAGAGACACACGTAGATAGATCTCACTTCCACTGGTTTATTCCCCAAATGCCTGCCACAGACAGGGCTGTACTAGGCCAAAGCCAGGAATTAAGGATTCAATCAGGTCTCCTACGTGGGCAGCAGGTTTTTAATAACTCTTTGAATGGAATACAATTTGCTAATTAACTTTTTCATTCAAGAAATATTTACCGAGTTATTACAATGTACAAGTCAGAAATCTAGTGCTAGGGATACAACAGTGAACCATATGTAGTATCTATTCTCAAAGAGCTTAAAGTCTAGACTGCAATACAGTTAAATAATTAAGAAACTATAATTCACTGTGGTAAGCACAAAATTAGAGAAAGTATAGAGATCATAAGAAGAGCATTAACTCAGAAAGAGGGGCCTAGGGAAAATAGAACTTCAGAGTGATTATGCATTAGGCAAGATTGTGATAGGTTTAAGAGCCATGATGAGAATGATATAATTGATATTTGTGTATTAATAACAAGAAGAACAGATCTTTATCTTATCAGGTGTCAATCACTATATTAGTGATTAGTATTTGTGTGTGTGCATGAGCACATGTACTTGGATAGACAGAGATTATAAGAAATGGGTTTATGCAATTATAGAGACAGGAAAATTCAAATCTCCAATGTGGTTGGCTAAAGACTCAAGATAGCCAATTGTATGGGTCCAATCTGAAGGTCAGCAGAAGAAGTTCTGGGACCAATGTAGCAGATAATGTCTGCAAACCTTCTGCTAATAAATTTTTTCTTTATTCTACCTACAACCTCTTTACATAACATTTTTTCTATTTATATAAAAGAACAAATTTCATGTATTTCATATAAACAGGTTTTTTTTTAACAATTTTATTTATTTATTTGAGAGGTAGAGTTACAGACAGTGAGAGGGAGAGGCAGAGAGAGGTCATCCATCTGCTGGTTCACTCAACTGGCTGCAATGGCCGGAGCTGCACTGATCTGGAGCCAAGAGCCAGGTGCTTCTTTCCAGTCTATCAAGTGGATGTAGGGGCCCAAGGACTTGGGCCATCTTTACTGCTTTCCCAGGCCACAGCAGAGAGCTGTATTGGAAGAGGAGCAGCTGGGACTAGAACTGGGGCTCATAGGGGATACCAGCACTGCAGGCGGAGGATTAACCTACTGCGCCAAAGCACCGGCCCCCACAGTTTTAAGAACATAATATTTCTCACCCTGTCCTTCCTCTATCTCTTGTTCACACCCTCACTCCACCTTTGTTTCTCATTTTTCTTTAATTTTTACAATGATATACTTTCAATTTATAATCACAAGCTTAATCCTCCACTAAGTAAACAATCAACAAGTAGAAAAACCACCATTCTTCAGGAGCCTAGACAAAGGCTGTAAACATAACTAAATCTCAAAATGTCAATTTCAAACATACAATTTATATTTTCGTACTCTGTATATGTTAGCACAAATCAAAGAGAACATATATTTGCCTTCTGGGAGACTGGCTTATTTCACTGAGCATAATAGACTCCAATTGCATCCATTTTCTTGTGAAAGACAGAATTTCATTCATTTTTATGATTGACTAGTATTCAACGGTGTGTGTATATATATACAACATTTTCTTCATCCATCATCAGTTGGTGGATATCTGAGTTGCTTCCATATCTTAGCTACTGTGAGCTGAACTGCTATTAAAATGAACAGAAAACTCTTTCATGTGCTGATTTCATTTCCTTTGCATAAATTCCCAAGAGCAGGATGCCTGGATCATACGGTAGATCTAATTTCAGATTTCTGAGGAGTCTCCATACTGTCTTCCATAATGGTTGTACTAGTTTAAATTTGCACCAAAAGTGCATGAGGGTGCCCCAGCCACACTTCCTTGCCAGTATTTGGTACATTATTGATTTTTTTATGAGAGCCATTATAATTTGGGTGAGGTGAAACCTCATTGAGGTTTTTATTTACATTTCTCTGAAGGAAAGTGTTACTGAAGATCTTTTCATGTGTCTGTTGGCCCTTGTATTTCATCCCTTGAAAAAAAATGCCTGTTTATGTCCTTTGCCCATTTTGTAAATGCATTGTTTGTTTTGTTTCATTTCGTAAAGTTTCTTGAGCTCCTTATATATTCTTGATATTATTCCATTATTGGATGTATAGTTTGCAAATCTATTTTCCCATTCTGACAGTTGCTTGAGCTCCTTATATATTCTTGATATTAATCCATTATTGGATGTACAGTTTGCAAAATCATTTTTTCCCATTCTGACAGTTGCCTCATTACTTTGTTGAGTGTTTCCTTTGCTGTGCAGAAGCCTCTTAGGCAGATTTAATCCCATTTGTCTAAATTTGCTTTTATTTCCAGTGCTCCTGGGTTCTCACAAAGAAATCCTTGCCTATGTCAATGTCATGCAGGGTTCCTCCTATGTTTTCCTTTATTAATTTCTATGGTTTCAAGTCTTAGATTTTGATCCACTGTGAGTTGATATCTGTATATCATGTAAGGTATTTAGGGTTCTTGTTCCATACTTTTGCATATAGAGATCCAATTTTCCCAACACCATTTGTTGAAGAGATTGTCCTTTACCAGGGAGTAACTTTAGCTAGTTTTTCAAATATTAGTTGATTGTAGATGTGTGGATTAATTTATGAGGATCTAATTTGTTCCATTGTTCAACTTGTCTATTATTTGTTTCAGTACAAGGCTATTTTGATTATAACTGACTTGTAATATGACTTGAAATCTGGTATTTTGATGCCTTCAGATTTGTTTTTTATTATTTAAGATTGCTTTACTTATTCAGATTCTCTATGTGTTTCCATAAAAATTTTAGGTTCATTTTTCCTAGGACTAAAAGAATGTCCTTAGCATTTTGATTGGGATCACATTGAATCTTTAAACTGCTTTTGATAGTAGAGACACAAAATGTGTATGATTGATATCTACAGGACATTTCATAGACAGCTGCAGAATATACATTCTATTCATCAGTGCATGGAACTTTCTCAAGAACAGAACATATGCTAGGCCATAAAAACTGTCTCAGAAAACTATAAAAAAATGGAAAATCAAACCACGTCTCTTTTCTGATCACAATGAATTGAATTGAATCTGGAAGTTAACAACTTAAGGAACTCTAGAAAATATGCAAATGCATGGATACTGAAAAACATACACGAAAATGAACAGAGGGCCATTGAAGAAAAGAAAAGGGATATAAAAATTACCTAGAAATGAAGGAAGACAATAACACATGCATCAAAACTTATGGGATACAGCAAAAGCTGTGTTAAAAGGAAAGTTTATAGTAATTAGTACCTACATCAAGAAACTAGAAAAGTGTCAAATAAGTGATCTAGCAATGCATCTCAAGGACCTAGAAATATAAGAACAAATCAAGCCCAAAAGTAGAAGGAGGAAAAAAATAAAAAAAATTAGTGAAGAAATAAGCAAAATCAACTCACAATAGGTCAGGGATCCAAATCTAAGATGAAAACAATCAAATTACTTATGAAAAACATCAAGAAAAGCCTGCAAGACATTGTCATAGGCAATGACTTCATTAATGAAACCCCAGAAGCACAGGCAAAGGTGATTATACCAAGCTAGGAAACTTTTGCACAACAAACTACTGAGCTGTAAAAAAATGAAATTCTGTATTTCACAATAAAATGGATGCAATTGGAGATCATTATGCTTAGTGAAATAAGCCTGCCCTCTCAAATAAATGTTTTCCCTTATTTATGGTAACTAATACAGAGTAGAAAAAAGATAATTTGCATAAGTGAAATTGAAATTTTGATATTTGATTATTATTTATAGCCCTTGTTTATGCTCTTGAAGAACAGTATTTTATCAAATGTTTTTTCTATATTGAGCACATTGTATGGATTTATTCTTCAATTTATTAATGTGATATAACACATTATTATCAGCATATTCTGAACCACCCCCACATTATGATTAAGGGATCAACTGAAGAGAAAGATGTGACTATAGTGAATTTATATGCCCCTAAGGCTTTGGTGACTGGCTATTTAAAACAAATATTAATGGATCTAAAGGGAGATATATGTTCAGTACAATAATAATGAGACTTTAAGCCACCTTTTCATCAATGGACAGATCAACTAGACAAGAAATCAACAAGCAAACAACAGAGCTAATCTACATTATGGACCAAATGGACCAAACTGATACCTACAGAACATTTCATACCACAATTGCAGAATACACATTATTGCATCAATGTGTGGAACTTTCTCTAGGATAGACCATATACTAGGCCATAAAAATAAGCCTCCACAATACCAAAAAACTTGAAATTATACCATGAATCTTTTTCTGACCACAATGGAATGATCTGGGAAGTTAACAACTTAAAAGCTCCAGAAATATCCAAACATATGGAGACTAAACAACATCTTCCTGAAGGAATGGTGAGTTATAGATAAAATCAAAAAGGAAATAAAAAAAACCTAGAAACGAATGAAGATGACAACATAACATATCAAAACATATGGGATACCACAAAAGCTATGTTAAGAGGAAAGTTTATACCAATTAGAGCCTACATCAAGAAATTGGAAAGGCATCAAGTAAAGAACCTAGCAATGCCTAAAATACTTTCATGGGCTCTTTAGCCATATCTGAATGCCTTAAGGGCTTATTCTGAGGCCAGAGTGTTATTTAGGACATCTGCCATTCTATGAGTCTACTGTGTATCCCGCTTCCCATGATGGATCATTCTCTCCCTTTTTGATTCTATCAGCTAGTATTAGCAGACACTAGACTTGTTTGTGTGATCCCTTTGACTCAGACCTATCAGTGTGATCAATTGTGAACTGAAATTGATCACTTGGACTAGTGAGATGGTATTGGTACATGCCACCTTGATGGGATTATATTGGGATTCCCTGGCATGATTCTAACTCCACCATTTGGGGCAAGTCCGATTGAGCATGT
The DNA here is from genome assembly GCF_051225735.1 of Oryctolagus cuniculus. Taxonomy (NCBI): domain Eukaryota; kingdom Metazoa; phylum Chordata; class Mammalia; order Lagomorpha; family Leporidae; genus Oryctolagus; species Oryctolagus cuniculus. The sequence goes on from NC_142873.1 coordinate 104,383,898, forward strand.
CCCAAATTGTACATCTCCTCCCTCTCTTATTCCCACTCTTATACTTAACAGGGATCACTTTTCAGTTAAAATTTAAACACCTAAGAATAATTGTGTGTTAATCACAGAGTTCAACCAATAGTACTAAAACAAAACAAAGAGAAAATACTAAAATGGATAAAGTATTACATTGTACATCAACAGTCAGGACAAGAGCTAATTAAGTCACTGTTTCTCATAGTGTCCATTTCACTTCAACAGGTTTCCCATTTGGTGCTCAGTTAGTTGTCACCCTGGAAAAAAAAAGGAAGACCTAAATGGAAGATCTCTGCGAGTGAGATACCAGTGGAAAGAACAGGGCCATCAAAGAAGGAGGTACCTTTCTCTGAAGGGAGGAGAGAACTTCCACTTTGACTATGACCCTGTCGGAATAAGATCGAAGTCGGCGAACTCAAAAGGCTTCTATAGCCTTGGCAACTCATGACTAGAGCCTAGGGAGATTACTGACGCCATAAACAAGAGTGTCAAAAGTTAAGTCAACAACAGGAGTCACTGTGTACTTACTTCTCTTGTGGGATCTGTCCTTAGTGTATTGTCCAATGTGAAATAATGCTATAACTAGTACTGAAACAGTATTTTATACTTTGTGTTTCTGTGTTGGTGCAAACTGATGAAATCTTTACTTAATAAATACTGAATTGATCTTCTGTATATAAAGATAATCGAAAATGAATCTTGATGTGAATGGAATGGGAGAGGGAGTGGGAGATGGGAGGGTTGTGAGTGGGAGGGAAATTATGGGGTGGAAGCCATTGTAATCCATTAACTATACTTTGAAAATTTATATTTACTAAATAAAAATAAATAAATAAATAAATAAAGAATCTAACAATGTATTTCAAGGACCTAGAAACGCAAGAACAAACCAAGCTCAAAATTAGTGAGAGGGAAGAAATAATTAAAATTAGAGAAGAAATTTAAAAAATTAAAACAAACAAAAGAGATAAAAAAGATCAGTGAAATGAAGAGCTTTGTTTTGGAAAAAAAAATTGAAACACCACTGGCTCAACTAACCAAAAAAGAGGAAGGAGAAGGGAGAAGGCTAAAATCAATAAATTCAGAAAAGTAAAAGGAGATGTTAAAAGGACAAAAAAAAAAAAAAAGAATCATCATAACCATGACAAATAGGTATATGTCAACAAATTGGAAAATCTAGAAGTTTGGGTAGATTTATAGACACATGCAATGTACCAAAAGTGAATCCTGAAGACATAGAAAACCTAAATAGATCAATAATCATGATGGAGATTGAATCAGTAATAAAGACCCTACCAACAAAGAAAAGTCCAAGATCAGATGGCTGCAGTACTAAATTCTACCAAATCTTTAAAGAAGAACTTATTTCATTTCTTCTCGAATTACTCAAAACAATTTAATGGGAGGGAATCCTCACAAACTCTTTGTATCAGGACAGCATCTCCTTAATTCCAAAACCAGAAAAAGAAACAAAGAAGAACTATAGGCCAATATCCCTGATGAACATAGAAATAAAAATCCTCAACCAAATGCTAGCTAATAGAATCCAGGATGGATTGATCATCACATCAGGATGATCATTCACCTGAACCAAGTGGGATTTACTCTGGTATGCAGGAAGGTTCAACATTTGCAAATCAATAAATGTGATACATCACATTAACAAATTGAAGAATAAAAACCACATAATTATCTCAATAGATGCAGAAAAAGCATTTGATAAAATACAGCATTCTTCCTGATAAAAAGGGAGACTACTGATGCCATAGACAGGAGTGTCAATTGGTAAAGTCAACAACAGGAGTCACTGTGCACTTAGTCCTCATGTAGGATCTCTGTCCTTAATGTGCTGTGCATTGAGATTTAATGCTATAACTAGTACTCAAACTGTTGAAATCTTTACTTAATGTATACTAAACTGATCCTCTGTAAAAAAAAAAAAAAAAAAAAAAAGAAAGAAAGAAATTATCAACTCCCAACTTGACTCTCACTGGGATTAAACATGACAATAGGTCTGATCTGATTTCATCATCATTTAAAGAAAATCATCTATTATTTTTCACTTTATGTTTCTGTGTGAGAGCAAACTGTTGAAATCCTTACTTAATGTATACTAAGCTGATCTTCTGTATATTAAGATAATCGAAAATGAATCTTGATGTGAATGGAGGGGAGAGGGAGTAGGAAAGGGGAGGGTAGTGGGTGGGAGGGACGGTATGTGGGGGAAGCCATTGTAATCCATAAGCTGTACTTTGGAAATTTATATTCATTAAATAAAAGTTAAAAAAAATAAAAAATAAATAAAATAAAAAAAATCTTAAGCAAATTGGGTGTAGAAGGTAAATATATCAACATAATCAAGGCAATATACAACAAATCTAAAATCAGCAACATATCAAATGGGGAAAACTGGAGCATTGCCACTAAGATTCAAAAACAGAAAAGGATGCCCAATCAAAACGTTACTATTCAATATAATTCTGGAAGTTTTGGTTAGAGCTGTTAATCAAGAAAAAACAACCAAGGGATACAAATAGGAAAGGTGGAAGTCAAGTAATCCCTGTTTACACATGACAGGATCTTATACAAAGAGGATCCATAAGAGTTTATGAAGAGATTATTAGAACTCAGTGTTTGGCAACACACAAAAATCCATAGAATTTGTATACACAAAGAAAGCCATGACTGAAAAATAATTTGTAACTCCCATCCACAATAGTTACAGGAAATGTAAATGCCTTGGTATAAAACTAACCAAGAACATGAAAAATCTCTGCAATGGAAATTAGAAAACATTAAAGAAATAAATCAAATATATAAAAAATGCAAAAATCCCCAAAGTTCATAGATTAGAAAAATTAATATTATTAAAATTGAGAATTTTATAAACTAAAACAGGATGAATTTTTAGTTTAATCATGTTTTTAGTTGATTGGATGGAGCCCATCCAAATTACATTAGGCAATTTTTTATAGATTAAAATGTACATATAATCTAGATTTAAATTTAATAATTTCAGTATGACAGAAACATATAAAATAATTTTTGACCAAATATCTGGGCACTGTATGGTCGCATATAAACTATAGTAATTACAAAACAAACACTGAGTTAAGTACAATTATTCTCATCCATATTTACAAATGTATTGTGACTTTCCAGAATAGTAAATGCAGATTTAAATTGCAAACTGAGGTAGTACACTAATCAAAGATACTGATACTTAAATGTCAAACATTAGTACTTCAGAATCAGCAAAATAACTGTGGGGCTGGTGGAAGGAAAGCAAAGGACGAACCTGGAGAGGAAATCTCTACACTTACTTCCTCTGTGCATGTGTGGGGGTATGTGGGTGAATTTCTCCCAGATCTCCACACAGCCACTTTCAGGCATTTGTTCAAAAGTCCTTTTCACAGAAAGGCTTCTCCTGACCATCCTGACTTAATCTGAGCACTGCCTTTACTCTCTACCCCCTTTCCTATTTTATTTTCTCCACAGCCTTATTACAAATTCACAAACCACATTGTTGTATTTATCTTGCTCACCACATGTCTCCATGCATCTAGAACAAAAGTCCCCCATGGGTAAAGATTTCTGTCTTTGACTTCTGTCTGCTGCTACATCCTTAGTGCCTAGAACAGAGCCTGTAACAAGGAGTTATTTATTATGTAATGCTGAAGAACACTCTCAATTTTATCCTCATTTTGTACATGTGGAAACTAAAGCAAAGAATTTGTGAACTTGCCTAAATTCATAATGTTAGAAGGTGTCAAAGCTGAAATTTAAACTCAGGTTGTTTGGATTCTATGCCCTTAATCACTTTATTAATTCCCTCTTCCTAAAGTATTTTTATTTGGAGAAATAGAAAACAAAGAAATAAACAAGTAAATATAGAACATAAAGCCAGGCAGTTATGCCAAAGAAAGAGAGAGAGAGAGAGAGAGAGAGAGAGAGAGGAAGGAAGGAAGGAAGGAAGGAAGGAAGGAAGGAAGGAAGGAAGGGAAGTTATTAGGTTAGGCAGTAGAAGGGACGCCATTTTTCATTGGTTAGGGCATTCCTCTCTTAGTAGCTTATATTTCAACGACAGCAAAAAAAAACCAAAAACCTACATAAAAGGAAAAAGCAAGCCATGACTGCAATCCTAGTTTGGACCACATGTTTAGATCCTGCAGTCATCCTCGCTATGGTGCTGTGATAGTAAATGAGACCTCCAATGTTGAGGCTACAGAGAGAGAAGATAAGAGGACTAAATAACAAATCCTAGGAAACACTATCAACTAAACAGAGTGAACTATCAGCACCAAGAAGAAACAGAGGAGGAACATCATTCAGAATAGAATGCTGCTGTGGTAGGAAATCAAGAAAAAAGTTGCCCTGAAAATATTAAAATGAGACCAAACAACAAAGGAACAGAAAGTACTGATTTTGGCAATTTAAAGAGCTTGCTAGGGGAAAGGAACTGCAAGATAGTTTACTGGGGGGGGGGGGGGGGATATATTTGTCTAAGGAAGGAAAGAAATAATCAAGAGTAAACTAAAAAATGCAAGACAAAAAGAGGTAGTCCAAATTCTATAAGATAATAAATGCCATACAGAGCATCAAGAGCCTAGAAAGGAGCCTTAGTCTTGATCAGAAAAGGTGATAGTGCTTTCTATGGCCATGGTGCACAGGAGTTAACTGCAAGCCTGGGTTTGTGTACTGGCTTCTCTATGCAATAACTCCTTCACTTCAGGAAATTACCTATGTCTTAGTAAGCCTGGGCTCTCCTAACAAAATATCATTTACCAGGTGGTTCAACAACATGGATTTGTTTCTCCCAGTTGTAGAGCCTGGAAAGTACAAGATCAAGGTGTCAACTGATTCTGTTCCCTGGGAAAGACTCTCTTTCTCATTTGCCACCTTTTCACTGGATCCATACAGTGTGGAGAAAGAGGAAGCAAACCTTCTCCTGTCTCCTACCAGGTTACGAATCCCTTCATAAGAGCCCATCCTCATTACTTCTAAATCTGATTACCTCCCTAAGACCACATCTCCAATTGCCATCACACTGGGAGCTAGGGCTTCAACACATGGAGTTTTTTTAGTGAGGACTAAACACATTGTAGCCCACAGAAACTTTTCTGTTCCTTACAAATAAAATGATAGCACTTACGTCAAAGAGTTGTAAAGGCAATTCTTTGAAAACTTCTTGTCACATAGCAAGTGGTCAATATATTTTTGAATATTTTATTTTACTTTTTCTCTGAGATTGGAGGAAAGATAACTACGATGGGTATGATCATGGATGAATCAGTGAGTGTGGAGCTAGATCAATCTAACTAAGCTAATTACAGTGTTTAGAAGGAGGGCCTGGTGGGAAGTCCTTAGTCATTGGCGTGCATCCTTGGAAGGTGCTTCCTATGCGAGCAGTGGATATGTAAGCCTGTGTCAGACCCAGTTGCTCTCTCTCTGCTTCATGGCTCACCATATGATACCTCCTCTGCAAGCATTCTACCAACCACCACCCTCATAAATCAAGCTTAGAGCAATATAGTTGCCTAAACTTAGGTTTTAAACTTCCATACGCATGGGCCAAAATAAACCTCCTTCCTTCATAAGTAGCTTCTCTTAGGTATTTTATTGTAGTAGCAAATTTGACTACTACAGGGAAAAATTCTACTTTACCTGTAGAGCCTGGGCTAACACATCATTACGAATGCACACAGCATAAAGATACAAGTGTGAAAGATAACAATTCAAACAAGACATCTTCTATGCCAGGAATGGATCTAAGTCTTTTTTGTGCCATTAGGTACTGTATCACCATAACAAGTCAACAAGGAAGGTGCTATTATCACTATTTTTTCAGTTTGAAGACATCGAGGTAATAAATGAAGGAAATCTGACAGGTATTCTTCATTTCTAATCTCCAGTGGAGTCTGGAGACCAGAAGAGCTGACCTATGATAGATCCAGCAATTTCCATGTTGACATCTCTGCTGGATGGATTTAAAGCTGAGATTTTGAAGTATGCAGAATGTATAGTAGCATAAACATAAGCATCATCATAATCCATAACTGGGAAATAACTGCATATTCAAATATAGGGATAGCAACAAGGGTTAGAAATTTCCTTCAATTCCCTCTCCCTCACCAAGTCTATTGTTAAGGCTTTCCACCACAGTTTTTATTTGATCTCTTGAAGTCTTCATTTCTTTTTTTTTTTGACAGGCAGAGTGGACAGTGAGAGAGAGAGACAGAGAGAAAGGTCTTCCTTTTGCTGTTGGTTCACCCTCCAATGGCCGCCGCGGCCGGCGCGCTGATCCGATGGCAGGAGCCAGGTACTTATCCTGGTCTCCTATGGGGTGCAGGGCCCAAGCACTTGGGCCATCCTCCACTGCACTCCTGAGCCACAGCAGAGAGCTGGCCTGGAAGAGGGGCAACTGGGAAAGAATCCGGCGCCCCGACCAGGACTAGAACCCGGTGTGCCGGCCAGCAAGGCGGAGGATTAGCCTAGTGAGCCACGGCGCTGGCGAATTCTTCATTTCTAATACTTCATTTTGACTTCTCTTTAAGATCTCAATTTCACTGGAAAAATTTTCACTCATATCATGTATGGCTTTCTTTGTATATTCATGTTTTCTTTATGTTTACTTTTTTCCAGCTTTTATTTAATAAATATAAATTTCCAAAGTACAACTTTTGAATTATAGCGGCTTTTCCCCCCATAAACTCCCTCCCACCTGCCACCATCTCATCTCCCACTCCCTCTCCCATCCCATTTTTCATCAAGATTCACCTTCAATTATCTTTATATACAGAAGATCAACTTAGTATATACTAAGTAAAGATTTCAACAGTTTGTGCCCACAGAGATACACAAAGTATAAAGTACTGTTTGAGTAGTAGTTTTACCATTGATTTGCATAGAACAACACATGTATGGCTTTTTCTGTTGTTGTTCATGGATTTACTTCTGATTGCTTTTGAGTACTCCTATGATTAATTTTTTGAATTCCATTTCCAGAATTTCACCAATCTCTTCATTTTCACATTCTAGCAATGAAATGTTGCATTCCTCTGTGTGTGTGTGTGTGTGTGTGTGTGTGTGCACGCACACTGGGAGGGAGAGTTGTCATGGTATCTTCCTTATTCTTGTTTCTTGAATTTCTGCAGTTATCTTTAGGCCATTGTGGAGTTAATTCTTGTTGCTTTTTTTTTTCACTCTGATGGCTTTTACCTTTGAGCTGTTCCTCTGTGGCTTAGTGGAATGTCTGCACTTTCACTGAATACCAAGGGATGTGTGGCAGGTGTAGCCAGGGAGTTCTTGTCAGTGCTCCACAGTGGGAGAGTATCCAGAGTAACATGCAGGTTGGGCACGGAAGCTCTCTTCTGGTTAACAGGAGGAAGGGGAATGGTAACCTGTGTTGGTGCAATCACCCTCTCACCTTTTCTCCTCCAGGCTGAGCAGTGCTGTGTGTTAGCCCCCAGTGTGTTCAATACTCATCCATACCACGGTACGAACTGCATAAATGATCCTCACAACAATAGGTAAGATGTGGAATCAACTCAGATGTCCATCAACTGAAGACTGGATAAAGAAATTATGGTATATATACACAATAGAATACTACACAGCTCTCTTTCCTAAGCTATCCTTTTCTATCCCCATATATAACCCATTAATATGTGATCTCATTTCAGATCTACCTGAAAATATAACATTTGAATTACTTGTCAGTAAAACATGTGGATTTTGAAGCTTTTTGACAATCAGGCAGTTAACCTTCCTGTTAAAAGTCCTCACCACCACAACTGCCTGAGGCACAGTCAAAGAAATTGTCAACAATATCCAGAATGCTCAAGTGAATAAATGGGCTTCTCTCCAAGGCCCCAGGAAAGAGCAAGCTAGGCTTAGTAAACACAGCAGGAATTTTGCAGTATTTGCCATAGCCATTGCAGGGGCATTCATATCATCATGCTTAAAGGAAGACAGGTATTTGGATAGTCATCCTTTTAGCCTCCTAAAAAGAAGCAGAAAAGGAGGTAGGAGTGAAAAACATGCAGTGGGAATTTTGATTTCATATTTAACAGTTCATTGTTAAGATTTTTAATTCCCAGTGGTCTCTGTGTTCTCTCTCTCTCTTTCTCTCTCTCTCTCAGACACACACAAACACACACTGGTGAAACCCTATTTAAATACTCATTTAATGAAGCAGATACAATTGTTGTGTAGAAAAATTGGTATCTAGGAACTACTAATTAAAAAGCCAAACTATGGTAAAGTAGCAGTATAGAAAGTCAACGCTCAGAAATCAACAGCCTTTGTATACACAGATAATGTCAGGGCTGAGGAAGAACTACTAAGATTAATCCCATTCACAATAGCCACAAAAACAATAAAGTACCTTGGAATAAATTTTACCAAGGATATCAAAGACCTCTATAATGAAAATTACAAAACACTAAAGAAAGAAATAGAAGACAACGCAAAAAAATGGAAAAACCTGCCACGCTCATGGATTGGAAGAATCAATATCATCAAAATGTCCATTCTCCCAAAAACAATTTACAAGTTCAATGCAATACCAATCAAAATACCAAAGTCATTCTTCAAAGACCTAGAAAAAATGATGCTGAAATTCATATGGAGAAACAGGAGACCGAGAATAGCTAAAGTAATCCTTTACAATGAAAACAAGGCCAGAGGCATCATAATTACAGACTTCAAGACATACCATAGGGCAGTTATAATCAAAACAGCCTGGTACTAGTACAAAAACAGATGGATAGACCAATGGAACAGAATAGAAACACCGGAGATTAATCCAAACATCTATAACCAACTCAAAGGAGCTAAAACCAACCCCTGGAACAAGGACAACCTCTTCAACAAATGGTGCTGAGAAAACTGGATGTCCACATGTCGAAGTATGAAGGAAGACCCCTACCTTACACCTTATACAAAAATCCACTCAACATGGATCAAAGAACTAGAGATGCACCACGACACCATGAAACTAATTGAGAGCATAGGGGAAACCCTTCAAGATATTGGAACAGGCGAAGAATTCCTGGAGAAGACCCCAGAGGCACGGGTAATCAAAGATAAAATAAACAAATGGGACTACCTCAAATCGAAGAGTTTCTTTACAGCAAAGGAAACAGGAAAGTGAAGAGGCAACCAACAGAATGGGAGACGTTATTCGCAAACTACACAACAGATAAAGCATTAACAACTAGAATCTATAAAATGATCAAAAAACACCACAGAATCAAAACAAACAACCCACTTAAGAGATGGGCCAAGGACCTTAACAGACATTTTTCAAAAGAGGAAATCCAAATGGCCAACAGACACATGAAAAAATGCTCAGGATCCCTAGACATCAGGGAAATGCAGATCAAAACCACAATGAGGTTTCACCTCACTCCGGTTAGATTGGCTTACATACAGAAATCAACCTACAACAGATGCTGGCGAGGATGTGGGGAAAAAGGGAAACTAATCCACTGTTGGTGGGAATGCAAACTGGTAAAGCCACTATGGAAGAAAGTTTGGAGAGTCCTCAGAAACTTGAATATAGCACTACCACAGGACCCAGCCATCCCACTCCTTGGAATATACCCAAATGGAATTAAAGGGGAGAAAAAAAGAGCCATTTGCACCTCAATATTTTTTGCAGCACAATTCACAATAGCTAGGACATGGAATCAACCTAAATGTCCATCAACAGATGACTGGATAAAGAAAATATGGGATATGTACTCTATGGAACACTATACAGCAGTAAAAAACAATGAAATCCGGGCATTTACAACAAAATGGAAGAAGCTGGAAAACATCATGCTGAGTGAAATAAGCCAGTCCAAAAGTGACAAATATCATCTGTTCTCTCTGATCGATAGCAACTAAACGAGCATCTAAAATGATACCCATTGAAGTGAAATGGACACTATGAGAGACAATGACATGATCAGCCCTTATCTAGACTGTGAGGAACAACTTACTATTTTATTCCTTTTAGTATTTTTGTTGTTGTTGTTGCTCTGTTTGTTCTACATAAGACCACTGGTTGAACTCTGTAGTCAATGTACAATCACTCTTTTTGGTGTTTAAAATTAACAGAAAAGTGATCTCTGTGAAACATAGGAGTGGGAATAAGACAGGGAGGAGATATATAGGTCGGCACATATTCGCTCAGACTTATCTCCAATGGTGGAACTAGAAATGTGCCAGGGGATTTCAGCTCAATCTTACCAAGGAGGCAGGTTCCAATGCCAGTGCACTTGGTAAAGTGATAAGTATAAATACACAACCCATCAAAAAGATAGGGTAAGTGTCAAAGAGATTTCACAAATAAGACCAGTGTAAGCAAACAATGAAGGATAGAATTAAAAGGGAGAATATGATCCTGCGGGGCAAGCAGGACACACAGCAGACTCATAGAATGGCAAATGCCCAAAACAGCACTCCTGCCTCAGAATCAACCCTTGGGACATTCGCATCTGGCTAAAAGGTCCATGAGAGACTCACAGGCATGGGAAGCCATGACACGGTGGCAAAAAACAATCTAAATGAAAGATCCTGGTGAACAAGACCCCAGCAGAAATAACAGGCCATCAAGGAGGGAGGCACCTTTCTCTGAAGGGAGGAAGGAACCTCCACTGTGATACGGCCTTGACTAAACAAGTTCAGAGTTGGTGAACTCAAGGGGCTTCCATAGCCTAGACAGCTCATAGCAAGAGTCTCGGGCGATTGCTGATGTCATAAATAAGAGTGTCAATTGTTAAATCAACAACGGGAGTCACTGGTACAGGCTCCCCACATAGGATCTCTGTCCTTAATGTGTTTTACTATGAAACTTAAAAACAACACTACTAGTCGAACAATGCCCTATACCTTGTGCGGTTGTGTGAGTGCAGCCTGTTGAAATCCTTGCTTAGTGTATACTAAGTTGATCTTCTGTATATGAAGGTGATTGAAAATGAAACTCGATGAAGGGCGGGATGGGAGAGGGAGTGGGAGAGGGGAGGGCCGCGGGAGGGAGGGAGGTGGCGGGGAAGCCACAACAATACAAAAGTTGCATTTTGTAAATTCACATTTATTAAATAAAAAAAAAACTTTAAAAAAAAGCCAAACTAAAGGTCAAATCCAATTTTACTAGATCCTATATATGAAGAAACTTCAAAATTCATGTCCTCACTAGGCAGTTGGAGCTCCCTGGTGCAGGATTCTGTCTAAAATCTCCTAAAACGGGCAAAGCTGCTATTTATGCTGATCTGTTTCACCAGGTACATCATTAGAAATCATATTCTGTGGTTCTTATTTTCAAATTCTTAAAGTCTCTGGAGATTTTGAAGGTTTGTTTTTTTTTTTCTCTTAAATAATTTTCCGAAAAGCAGAAATATCAACCTGAAGTTGTAATTCAGCAAAGCCATATTACTTTAAAAACTAGATAAGCAGGATCCAGCACTGTGGCATAGTGGGCTAAGCCTCCACCTGCAGTGCCAGCCTCTTATATGGACGTCAGTTCATGTCACAGCTGCTCCTCTTCCAATCCAGCTCTCTGATACACCCAGGGAAAGCAGTAGAAGGTGACCCAAGTGCTTGAGCCCTGCACCCATGTGTGAGACCTGGAGGAGACTTGGCTGCACTCTGGCCTGTGTGGCCATTTGGGGAGTGAAACAGTGGATGGAAGACTTTTCTCTCTGGCTCTTCCTCTCTCTGTAACTCTATCTCTCAAATGAATAAATAAAATATTTTTTTAAAAAATAGATAATCAGAGTTATCATCAAAATATGTGTTTTCAACTATACATAGAGGAAAGTGTTTCCATTCAGTGAATTTACTGATCTTCTGGAAGTAGGAAACTTCTAATATGATATCAAGAAGTGTATTGATCTATAACATGAAAATATAGATGTGGATGTAACAAAAGCACACAACAATTGCAATTTAAATATGGTAACAGTTGTTTCTAAGCAGTTGCAAGATATGGTCTGGGTCAAGCCAGCCTTCTTAACCTATATTAATGCTAACTGAATTCAATACAGAATACAGTACCAGGTTTAAAATATGGAAACCAACTACTTTTTAAAAGAAACTTTATGAAAAAAGAAAATTTTCTTTTTAAGAAACTTTTTTTTAAGCTTTTATTTAATGAATATAGATTTCCAAAGCACAGCTTATGGATTACAATGGCTTCCCCCCCATAACGTCCCTCCCACCCACAACCCTCCCCTTTCCCGCTCCCTCTCCCTTTCCATTCATATCAGGATTCATTTTCATTTCTCTTTATATACAGAAGATCAGTTTAGCATACATTAAGTAAAGATTTCAACAGTTTGCTCCCACACAGAAACATAAAGTGCAAAATACTGTTTGAGTATTGGTTATAGCATTAAATCTCAATGTACAGCACACTAAGGACAAAGATCCTACATGAGGAGTAAGTGCACAGTGACTCCTGTTGTTGACTTAACAAATTGACACTCTTGTTTATGGCATCAGTAATCACCCTAGGCTCTTGTCATGAGCTGCCAAGGCTATGGAAGCCCCCTGAGTTCACTGACTCTGATAATTTTTAGACAAGGCCATGGTCAAAGTGGAAGTTCTTTCCTCCCTTCAGAGAAAGGTACCTCCTTCTTTGATGACCCGTTCTTTCCACTGGGATCTCACTCACAGAGATCTTTCATTTAGGTTGTTTTTTTTTTTTTTTTCCAGAGTGTCTTGGCTTTCCATGCCTGAAATACTCTCATGGGCTTTTCAGCCGGATCCGCATGCCTTAAGGGCTGATTCTGAGGCCAGAGTGCTTTTTAGGACATCTGCCATTCAATGGGTCTGCTGTGTATCTCACTTCCCATGTTGGACCATTCTCTCCCTTTTTTATTCTATCAGCTAGTATTTACAGACACTAGTCTTGTTTATGTGATCCCTTTGGTTCTTAGTCCTATCATTACGATCAATTGTGAACAGAAATTGATCACTGGGACTAGTGAGATGGCATTGGTACATGCCACCTTGATGGGATTGAATTGGAATCCCCTGGTATGTTTCTAACTCTACCATTTGAGGTAAGTCAGCTTGAGCATGTCCCGAATTGCACATCTCTTCCCTCTCTTATTCCCACTCTTATATTTAACAGTGATCGCTTTTCAGTTAAGTTTCAGCACTTAAGAAGAATTGTGTATTGATTACAATATTCAACCAAAAGTATTAAGTAGAACAAACAAAAAAAAATACTAAGAGGGATAACATATCAAGTTGCTCATCAACAGTCAGGGTGAAGGCTGATCAAGTCACCGTTTCTCATAGTGTTCATTTCACTTTAACAGGTTTCCTTTTTGGTGCTCAGTTAGTTGTCACCTATCAAGGAGAACAAGTGGTATTTGTCCCTTTGGGATTGGCTTATTTCACTCAGCATAATGTTTTCCAAATTCCTAACAGGGATCACTTTTCAGTTAAAATATAAACACCTAAGAATAATTGTGTATTAATTACAGAGTTCAACCAATGGTACTAGAACAAAAAAATATTAAAATGGATAAAGTATTACATCGTACATCAACTGTCAGGACAAGAGCTAATCAAGTCACTGTTTCTCATAGTGTCCATTTCATTTCAACAAGTTTCCCCTTTGGTGCTCAGTTAGTTGTCGCTGATCAGGGAGAATGTATGATATTTGTCCCTTTGAGACTGGCTTAATTCACTCAGCATGATGTTTTCCAAATTCCTCCATCTTGTTGCAAATGAAGAATGGGATGGGAGAGGGAGTAGGAGGTGGGATAGGAGTAGAGGTGGGAGGGCAGGTATAGAGGGAAGAACCACTATATTTCAAAAGCTGCACCTATGAAATTTATATTTACTAAATAATAGATTAAAAAAATAACACTGAAGGAACTATACAGCTAAGCCCAGGATGCGAATGTGAGAGTATGCAATTTTACAGACTTTCCAGGAAATTACCTCTCCAGTTGGGTCATTTTTGAGTAGAGATCTGAAGAAAGTAATGAAATTTGAGTATCTGCAGGAGAAACCTTCAAGCAGAGGAAACAGCAAGCCCAAAAGATTCTTGAGGTGGTTAACGGATAGGAAGAAGCTGGAATGGAGGCAGCAAAAATAGGAAGGCATGCAGAGCAAAACAGTATAAGGAAGCCAGGATCCACAACTGTTAGGCTGTTGTAAGGAACTGGCTTCACTTCTGAGTGATCCAGGGAGACAACAGAGGTGGAATGACCTAACATATTTTAAAAGGATCACTGTGGTTTGAATTGGAGGTTAGGTAGGGGAAGGTAAGGGTGGAAGACAAGTGGTCAGTCTGGAAAGTTTTCACAGCAGTTTCTAGGAAAAGATGATGGTAGCAGTGGGCTTGTGAGAACTGACCAACTTTAGATGTATTTTGAAAGCAGAGCTGATGGGATTTAATTAATGAGTTGGTGATGAAAAATCAGAGAGATGAGAAGGATGAATCCAAGGCTTTTGAAAAGACTTTCACTGTGAACTTATCTCTGGGTGATTTTTATATCTGAACAAAAATGTGACAGAGAAGACTGACTTAGGGAAAAATATGAGAGGATTAAAGCTTTGAGAGACAAGAATCACAACTTTGTTTTTGGACTTGCTGAAGGTGAGATGCCTACTATTCATTCAAGCTATTGAAATGAGGAATAGTTACTTAAATGATTCCTTGAGGGTGAGTAAGAATTAGATGGATGGAGAGAAAAGAATGGAGGATTGGGACTGGAATCTGAATGGTGTGCAGAACACTATTCCAAGTAAGAACAATAGCAAGCACTTGGAGTAACAGAAACGTAGACAACAGCTTGAACTCCATTTCTTAGCTATACTATCCTGGTCACTTAAAAATAGGGGTCATAGTACTTTCCCCATGAGGCTTCTATAAGGATTATATAAGGTATTTGTTAGGAAACAGTCTGACATCTGGCTGCATATCTCAAGTCTCTGCTCTACAGAGACAGTGATGATTCCTATTTGTGACACAGTTACAGCAGTTCTATAAAGAGGGTCCCAGAAAAAGCAAGGATTACTAGTAGACTGTTTTTGTCCTGAAGATGCAGTAGTGGACAAAGCAAGCCTGATAAAACTTTCTCTATGCCACCTCATCAAGAGGGAGGTACAGGCCTGGATTCTCAGGGATTCTTGGAGGAAAGGTATCTTAGATGTTCAAAAGACTGAGCTATTTAAGAGGAAGCAAATTTCTACAGTGGAAAAATGTCCTTTCCTGTTTCAAATAATGCCTTAGTCTCCGTAAGTACTCTCATGGTTCTATAATCACATGTTTACGGAGCTCATTTTTCTTTAACATCTTCAGGGGAAACAAGTGTTTCTCTACAACACCTGTTTCCAATTAGAATTTTGTATGATGACAATCCCATTAGTGTTAATTATTTGTACTTGTATTCAGGTGCTCCACTCCCAAGGCCTTTGGCCTTCACATAAACAACTCCATGAACACGCTGGGCAAATACACACGAGCACTGGCTACTTGTCAGGTGCTGGGTAGGTACCAGAAATAACATAGTAAATGAAACACAATCCCTGCCTTCTAGGAATTTTCAGTCCAATTCAGGAAATAATGATACAAAAAGTGTGATGAGCAATACATTAAGAACCTTGAAGAAAACCATATATTTCAGGTAAATAAGGCCTTAGGGAGAAAGACATATGCTTTGAGATCTGAATGATAACAAAAAGCTAAGGGAGTTGGAGGGGGAAAGAAAAAAAGCAAAATAAGCCTCCAGGCAGAGGACAGTGCTTTTACAAAAGTTCGAGTGTGAGTATCAAGAAGCTAGGGGAAAATCCAGTGTGATTAGAGAACAGAGTAATGTAATGAACTGGGTTTGTGGCAGGGCGGGTGAGGGGGTGGGGTGGCGAGGTGGGGCAGTAGGGAGAGACGGTTGCCAAGGGAAGCCTGTGCCAAATCATCAGTAACTTTGTAAGCTATACTAGGAAGGTTGAATTGTTTTCCAGAAACCTTGTATTTAAGGAATATAAAGTTCATGCTTTTCATAAATACAGCTTTAGGAATATAGTGATTCTTCCTGCCATACCCACCCTCCCACCCACACTCCCACACCCCCACACCTTTTCTTCCTCCCTCTCCTATTCCCATTATTATTTTTTACTAATAGCTATTTTTAATTAACTTCATACACATACGATTTAGAGCATTGCAAGCCAGGAAGACTTTTAAACAATATGATGATATGACATGATCTTTATTTTATAACAAACATTCTGGCTAATATAAATCAAAACTAGACTCAAAAAATAAGACTAGAAGCCAAGTTATCAGTGAGAAAATTGAGCTAATATTTACAGTTTGGAGGGGATGAGTGTACCTCATATGATGGAATCTGATGAGGCAGAGGTCAGGGCATTAGAAATAAGAATTATTGGAAAGGAAGTAGATATAAATAAGATAGAATGTGGTAATTAATTAAAGATAGACGACAAGTCAGAAGGAGCATTAGGTGTCAAGGTATTTGTCTTGGACAAATTAAGCCAAAGGCAGTAACATTTACTAAGATGGTGCTCTGAGAATGGGTTTAGTGGTGTAGATCACTGTTAGCTCAAGATAGATTTAGCTGGTAGAGGTTCCCATTAGGTCAGAGTTTCTGAACATCTCAGAGCTATTCCCAGTGACATGGTTGCATATAAGCAAGGCTGTTCTAACAGTTCCCATACTTTCTGGTATGGCTTTAATAATGTTCCTTCAAAATTCTTATCTTACGACCCTGAGCCCCATACCTCACAATGCAATGTGTTTGGAGACAGAGGGTTTTGCATATTTACTTACTTTTGGGAAGATGGTATTTATCAAGTTCCCATGCCTTTATGCCCTTGTCCCCTTGGTCAGTGCTCCCATATCTGTGTGCCTCTGTGGCCACTGATGTCATTGTAACCAATAGGCCCACCTGCTTGGCTAGCTGCCACGACTTCGCTACGTAATGGTTTGCCTCTGTGACACTTTTGTCTGTAAGCTCATATAAGAAGTTGGGAGCATGTTTGGGTGTAGATACTTCCTTGTAGCCCAGTCAGCTTCTACTGGACAAGCAGTTGTGTTTCTGCGTATATTTTTGCCCACCACTGTGAACAGAGGTATGAACTTGCACAAGGCTCCTGAGTTATTCTTTGGCCTGTCTGAACCCAGACCTCGTCTCCCAGGAATTAAACCTGGCATACCATGTGGCAGGATTCAACTCAGGCCAAAAGAGTGGAGCCTTCTTCCCCCTTGGAGGGTGGGGTTGAGGGGTGGCTGATCACAGGAGTGTGGTACCTGGTGGCCAAAGCTTTGTCAGCCTAGGTGCCAACTCCCTCCCTACCAAGAGTGGGCTAGAGTGCATGGCTCACCCACTAGTGGGGAAAGATATTGTATGCTCTTGGAAAAGCATTTGATAAGATGTTTCAACAGCTAAAGGAGCCATGGGCTGGATCTTTCTGACAGCTTTACGACCAGAAGATGATAGATTCCACGTGGTGTCTTGGGAGTCATGGAAGACAGGCCCACAACTTGTCTCAGAGGAGGCAAGAGAGGATCAAAGGGTGAAGGGAGCTACTACCTACACCCTGGAGAGAGAGGCTGCTGCCCTTCTTGCTGCATCTGATGCCAGAGATGATCCAGTGACTGGAGTGGGTTCATCTTCAGTAAGTCTCTCCTCAGACTGTTGAGCATTCAATGTTCCACCTATACACTCAGGCAGAGCTGGTGGATTTGGGAGTGCAGTTCAGACTGAAGCCATCTGAATCTCTCATTGTTTAGTTGTTCTGGCTCTGGGATGTACAGATGGATAGAATTTTGCTCTCAGGGCCACAGATGGACAAACTGGCATCTCTGTGTACTCAGCTCTATGTCAGAAGCTCCATATTGCCATGATATGGCAGGTAATCATTGTTTTTTGGATTGGTTCACAGCTGACACTGGATGCCTTGGCCTAATACTTGAGATTTACCTAGGACTGTCAAAAAGTGGCAGACATATGTTCAGTTACAGAAAGTATTGCTGGAAATAGGCATATGTAATACTGTCTATATTGCTGGAATTCATGGGTCACATAAGGAAGTTTGCACTACAGGAATGTGGGACCTTGCATTACAGACTGATTGTTCTGCTTTGTTTGGTTCCTTGGTGGCAATACTAACCCTGTAATTGGGACAACCTATCAGTGTGATTTCCCATACTGTTGGTGACTTGGGAATGGCCAAGACAGCATGTTAGCAGAAAAGTGTGCAAACCATAGCTCAAGAAAAGAGAAGACCAATCAGGGTTACTTGAACTCAGATGTGGGTCCATCTCCTGGCAGCAAGTATAAACAGGGAAAAGTTAGATGGACAGACTAACAAAATATAGCTAAAACTGTGGCAGCAACTGAAACCAGAACAATGGTTCTGGCCATTTAGGAAACCTAATGTGAACAAAGCACCCAAGCAGAAACCAGGGTTACAAGCAGTGCACCTGCAAGATTTTCTGAAGGACCATGAGCAGTCAGGAATAGCCAGCCAATGGTGATAATTGGACATTTAAATTTGATTAGAGGAGAGGCCAAGGTACTCACTTGATGCCACATGCAGGACTTGCTGTCCAGTAGTCCCCATGTAATATTCAGAGGGTGCCAGCAATGGTAGATAATGGAATTGAATGCACATTGCTGCATGGCAATTCTGAGAAGTTTCTTGGGGCCCCAGTCACCATAGCTGTCTATAGGGGACAATTTATTGAAGCGAAGGACAGAAAACTTACCTTTGGGAATAGGGTATCCACCACCCTGGAAATATACTGTGTATATGTCCGCCATCCCTAAGTACTTATTGGGCATTGATGTCCTGCAGGGCATATGGCTGAAAACTACAGTTCTGCCTGTGAGTGGATGTGGTTCAAGGAATGCTGAGAGGGCTCGCTGCCCACCCACTGCTGCCCAGGAAAATGACAAATACTAAGCAATACAAACAACAGGGAGTCATGAGGAAATTACTGGAACCATCTGTGAATTGGAGAAGGTAGGTATTATAATGCCTGCACATAACCAATTTAACTCCCCAGTATAGCCTGTGGAAAAAAAAAATGGGATATGGAGAATGATGGTAGATTACCATCAGCTTAATAAAGTTGTTCCTCCTCTTCATGCAGTGGTTGCATTAGTAAGTGATATTACGGACTGCCTCAGCCATGAACTTGGAACTTATCATTTTGTTTTAAATCTGGCGAATGCTTCCTTTTCTATTGATATATTTCCTAAAAGTCAAGACCAGTTTGCCTTCACTTGGGAGGGATGGCAGAGAACTTTTACCATTCTTCCACAAGGCCATCTTCATAGCCCTACCTTGTGTCATGGTTTGGTAGCAGCAGATTTGGCACACCGCTCTGTGTCTCCAGCCATAGAGATGTATCATTACCCATATGATGTGATGTTAACCTGTGACTTTCTTGCATTTTGGAAGCAGCTATACTTTGTTGAGTCATCATGTGCTTGGATGATCAACAAGGTCAAAATTCAGTGACCTGTATCATTTGTCAAATTCTTGAGTGATATTTGGGCCAGTAAGACCAAAGTCAACCCTGAGACTGTGATGAATAAAATTCAAGCTTTTCCCACCTCAACTGTGAAAAAATTAAATGAGTTTGTGGGACTACTTGGGCTACTGGGATACTGGAGAATGTTTAACCTGCATTTGGTACAAATTTTGAGGACTTTGTGCCATTTTGTAAAGAAGGGCATTAGGTGGGAATGGAATGAGCAAGAGCAAGTGGCCTTCACAGCAGCTAAGAGGAACCTGCAAGCTGCCCAAGCCCTGATCCACCAGCATGAGCTTGATGTCCATGTGGATACAGAAGGGTTTGCTTGGAGACTTTGGCAATGGCACAAAAGACTGAGGGAGCTTATTGTATTTTGGTCCCAATAATGGAAAGAAGCAGAGGTTCAGTGCTCCTTAAATGAAAAACAGCTGTTGTGGACTCTGCCTTGATAGATACTGAAAGCATAACAGGCACTCCTGTCACTGCATGCACTTCATAACCTATTGTTGCCTGGGTACAAAACTGGGCAGTGAAATTACAAACTGGGACAGCAGAAATGCCCACATTGGTAAAATGAGTCCTCTTTGCAACAATGGGGAATTTTAAATGCAAGCTCTTTACAAGCTGAAATGCAAGGTAACCTGGGGTCTGCGACTTTGGTGATTGACAGTATGCTACCTGAGGCCGTGTGCTGTGTTCTGGAACAACTGCCTTGTTCCAGAGTACATATTTTTTAGCATTATGGCCAATTCTGGTCTCTCCACTATTGCTAAATGTAGGAGAGTACCCAATAAAGGTTATGTTCCATTGAGTCTAATATAAGAGACCAAGGCAACCCCTTTTGTCAACTGTAGCATAAGATAAATTTGTTGCTTGTTTTATGAGATTGTTGGAATTTGCCATTATTGGTACCATTAACATCTTTGTCTTATCTTCCCTTAGTCTGGTGGCTGCAAATACTCTCGTAGAATGTACACACACTTGTGTAACAGTGACCAAACAAATCAGTTTGTTGGGTGTGTGCCAAGTTACCTATCAGTTCTGCAACAGGGCTACCTTGGAAGGTAGCCACAGCTATTGAGTTGATTATGAAACACACTTAGACTCATGTAGAGACTATAGACTATCCAGGATTGGGGTATTTTTGGTGGTACATGTTCACTTACAGTTTGTTGTAACTTGTATTGTGAATTTTGAATATAATGATCCACATTTCACTTGTGCTCCTTGCACAGAGAACTTTCTGGAAAACATCATGTGTGTAGATTTTGAGGTAAGGAAACATGAAGGTTGGAGTGTTAGAAAGATGGCATTTATCAAGTTATTTTTATGGCTTTGCATGCTTATTCAGTGATCCTTTATCTGTGTGCCTCTGTGGCAACCAATGTCATTGTAAACTATAGGCCCACCTGCTCTGTTAACTGCCCACAAGCTTGTTACATAATGGCTTAACTCTATGTCACTTTTGTCTGTAATACATATAAGTTGGGAGTGGCATGGTAGGGTGTAAATACCTCCTTGCAATCCAGTTGACTGCCACTGTACAAGCATTTGTATTTCTGTGTACATTTCTGCCCACCAATATGAATAAAGAGGTATGAACTTACAGAACACTCTTAAATTACTCTTCAGCCTCCCAAAGCCAGACCTAGCTTCTCAAGAGTAGAACTACAGAGTCACACTTGCTTACTTGAAGAATGAGAGTGAGAGAGATCTTCTATCTCCCAATTCACCACCCCCCCCCCAAATGAAAGCACCAGCAGGGACAAGACCAGCCTACAGTCAGGAATCTGGAACTCACTCTGGGTCTCCCAAGTGGGTGACAGGAACCCTAATACTTGAACCATCATCTGTTATTTCCTAGAGTATACATTAGCAGGACGCTGGATAGATAGCCCAGACAGGACTCAAATCCAAGGTTTCTGATGTGGAGTGCCGGTGTCCACAATGGTGTCTTAACCATTGAGTCATTATGTGGGTGTTCAGAGGCTTTATCAAGATGATCAAATTAAAACAAGGCCATTAGGGTGGACCCTGACTGATGTCCTTGTCAGAAGAGGAAGTCTGGATGCACAGACATTGGAGGAGTACATGTGAGAGGATAGATAGAAGGCAGAGAACTGTGAGCCAAGGAAAAGACCTCAGAAAAAAACCCGAACCTGCTGGCATCTTGATCTTTGACTTCTAACCTCCCAAACTGTTAGAAAGCACTATTATGTGGTTTAAGTTACCCATTCTATGGCATTTTGTTATGTTAAGCAAACATATGCCTCCTCTAAACCAGTGCTTCTCACATTCTCATGTGCATGGGCATTACCTAGGAATCTCATTAAAATGAAAATTCTGATTTGGAATATTGGGGATGAGGCCTGAGACTCTGTTTGTACCAAATCCTAGTGGATGTCCATGCAGATGGTCAGGGCCACACATTGAGGAACAAGAATCTAAATAGTATTCTGGAAAAAACAGTGCATGGTCTCCGATAGCTGAATCATCATGAATCGTTTTCATGCAGGCAGCTCTTTGAGTTTAGGCTTTCTGAACTGAAACTCTAGGTCAGCAGGTGGGTCCTAAGGATATACATTTTTAAAAACTCACTATGCAATTTTATGCACACCAAAATTTAAGAATTCATCCTCAGAAGCATCTCTAAGTACCACAGACAAATTCAGTCTCTTGCTCATCTACCATCTTGTCATTTTTCCCTTGAAAACTGAAAAATGCTTTGAGCACATTGGCAATTTCGATGTCACCAACCTAGAGCGTCTTACAGGGAGATACAGCCTTTAATATTTGGAGGAAGCCTTGACAGAAACTGACATACAGGATCGAAGTTAAAAGCAGTTCATAGATGCAAAAGTAATTTGGAGAGAACCCCTCAGGCTTTTAAGCAGTGGCTTTTGCATAAGAAAGGTGAAAGTTGAGGCAATAAAACATACAGAAAAAAATGCAATGATACTCTGTGATTTCTTCTGAGGGATGCAATTAGCTTTATTAACTCGGGCTTCACAACTCCTGGAGAACTGACGTCCAGTCTCCCATCAGACCCTATGGCAACTGAGGGCACAATGAAAAGTAGATCCAACTTGCCTGGCATGCCACTCTCCTTGCTTTGCATCAGTATTCTTGCTAAGCTTCAGCTACCCTCTCTAATTTCCAGCCTTTTTTGCCCAAAGTCCATCTCTGCATACCCTGGTCTCTTGCCACCAGCCAGACGTTCGGGTTCAGTGTTATTCTCAAACTGAAGGAGCCCTGACAATGGAAGGGCACTAGGCAGCATGGAAGGGCCTGGGGTTTTCCTTGCCCTGCCTTTTGCGAGGACTTTGGACTTCTAGAGTGGATCTATTCATCTCTCAGGCCCTCAATCCCCTCCCCACCTTATAAGGTAAAACTGAGCTACAGTATCTCCAATATTCCCCCCTACAGTTGATAAAAAAAAGTTTGATTATTTTTTTTAACTTTTATTTAATGAATATAAATTTCCAAAGTACGGCTTATGGATTACAATGGCTTCCCCCCCATAACGTCCCTCCCACCCACAACCCTCCCCTCTCCCACTTCCTCTCCCCTTCCATTCACATCAAGATTCATTTTCGATTCTCTTTATCTACAGAAGATCAGTTTAGCATACATTAAGTAAAGATTTCAACAGTTTGCTCCCACACAGAAACATAAAGTGAAAAATAATAGATGATTTTTTAAATGATGATGAAATCAGATCAGACCTATTGTCATGTTTAATCCCAGTGAGAGTCAAGTTGGGAATTGATAATTTCTTCTTCTTCTTCTTTTTTTTTTTTTTTTTTTACAGAAGATCAGTTTAGTATACATTAAGTAAAGCTTTCAACAGTTTGCACCCCCATAGAAACACAAAGTGAAATATACTGTTTGAGTACTCATTATAGCATTTAAGTCTCAATGTACAGCACATTAAGGACAGAGATCCCACATGAGGAGTAAGTGCACAGTGACTCCTGTTGTTGACTTTACAAATTGACACTCTTGTTTATGGCATCAGTAATCTCCCCATGCTCCAGTGATGAGTTTCCAAGGCTATGGAAGCCCCTTGAATTCTCTGACTCTTATCTTGTTTAGACAAGGTCATAGTCAAAGTGGAGGTTCTCTCCTCCCTTCAGAGAAAGGTACCTCCTTCTTTGAAGACCTGTTAAAAAAGTTTGATTCTAAATGTAAATCAATATGCTGTTTTGGGGCAATTGCTGCATGAACTTTTCACTAGTTTGCTTTGTGAAGCTGAAAAATTCAACCCACTCTGCCTCAATTGCTTATCAATCAGATTAAGTCAACTATACGTGGGCAGACTGCCACACTTTGACCTTTCCAAGTACTGACCACTGTCTGCTTCCAAGGTCAGCATTAGCTCATCCAAGCCTCCAGATTTCATTTGTTCACCATCCCATTGACCTTGCAGGGATGGGTGGGGTAGCAACCACAAACAAATTCATTTCCATTGCAATGGCCCAGGGCCTCACTAATACAAATAAAGAAGGCAGAGCTCTGGGTACTTAGCTGGGTAAAAAATCCAGATACCTGTACTGGGACGAGGAAGTGGGGACTGCTGATTATAACCTGCTCAGAACCTTCCCTCCGCTGGAACAGCAGTTACTGACCCTAAAACTCAGGAGAATAATTAGGCAACAGCCATCAATGGGCTCTAGACCACTGAGCCTCCACCATATTTTCTAATTGAGTGGTGGAGCCCAGGATTTAAAGTTTGAACTTGGATCAAACTCAGGCTCTTTTACTTACTTGGATAATTTACCTGAGTACTCTGATTCTGTTTCCTCCTTTGTAAAATGGAGTCATCCCATCCTCCCTTAGAATCATTTGGAGAGTTGAACAAAATTATATATACATTTTATGAATAGTCTAAGGAGAAAATTTTAAGTCTTAAATAAATAAATGGCAATAAATCATTCATCATAAAAAAAATTACTTACATAGACTCCTTATTCCAAAATGTCAAATGCATGGAATTGAGTCAACCTAAGCACAGTCACTGTTTTCAGCAAGAAGGCATCTTAAACACTTCAAAGAATCAGTACTGATTGAAAAGTGCAATCTGCTGAATGGACGGTGTGCCTAAAACCCCGATGTGGACATTCCGCAGCTGGCTTATGTGTCTTTAACAGGGAGAGCACTATTTCCCTTTAATGAGCTCTTCCACAGTCTGGGGACACTGGGGGACCATTAGAATTTTCCTCTGCAAAGCGAACAAGGCTTGTGGTTCCATAGTAACCACAGCTGAATAATTCAAACTGAGAAGCTTACAAAATGGCAATTTACCTAAGGATGCTTTTATAGCATCTTATGCTATAACCCTAACGAAAGGGTTTCTTATCAAGGCTGTTATTATTCCAGGAAAAAAAATTCATACACACACACACACACACCACTTTATTTTTCAGTATTTTGTATGTAGAGTACTACCAGGAAAAAAAAAAAAAAGAAAAGCAGTGGGAGACTGAGAATATAAGTAAGCAAGGTAAGCATCCTCTCACCCTGTACTTGGACTGCAGCTTCGTTTTGAATTACAACACATCTGAGGCTTAGCTGGAGGGAGCGGAGCTACTGTAATCAGCGGAATCACTGATTGCACCTGTAATGACTGTCAGAAATGTACCAGCAGGCAAAAAGGGATTCGTGTTAGCACAAAACATACACAGCCCTTTTCTACTTGCTTTCCACTACACTGAAAGGCATATCCACGGACTTTGTGCACCAGAATCGCTTGGAGAGATTTTTATTTTAATGACAGATTTGCAGGTTTCCCTTTTAGAATTTCTCATTCGGCATATGTGAGATAGAGCCCGGAAAGCAGTATTGTGTTTAAAGCTTCTCTTGGATGATGTGCAATAGGATTTGGCAGGGATCGCCTGCCTAATTAGGTTATGGTTTGCGCTGCCTGAACTAGGAATGACTTCCAGGTTAGGAAACATTCTCTCTGAATCCACAGTGTCTACCATTAAAATATGTGGCTGCAGCAGGAGTGGAAGAAATACATCCATACAGCAATAATTTGCACTTTTTATTCTAGGATCCTCTCAGTCAATTCTTAACACTGAAATAATTAGAACTAAATTTCCTGCATCTCTGAATCACTGATTTGAAGGAAAGGAGCAAAACATTAAAAAAAAAAGAACATATAAAGTTTCCACTAAAAAACAACCAACTTCTGAGGTGTGGCCCAGGGTTTGTGTTGCATGCTTTTCAGCTGTTAGCCTGTGAGGTTATCAATTCATTACCACATTGACCGTTGGGCATTGCAGGGACATGAATCTTCAAAGCAGTGTTTAGTATGTTCAGCCCACTGCACCAATTGTTAGGACTGAAATATTGACAATCTATGCCAGAGAACCTGGACATCAGGCCTTATAGAACATCCAGCACCCAGAATCAACATCCTGCACGCAGTTTTGAAGGGCATTTAAAACAGGAGATGTATCAGCCAATGACAGATTAATCAGAACTGTAGTCCAAATAAAGAGCAAGATCTTTTCTGCTACTTCAAAAAATAAAGTATGGATTGCTTACTGGTAATAAAATAATTACAAAGAAAATTTTGGAAACATTTAGATACAGAAGTTGGATCTGTGGCTAACTGACTGTGCTAGGCCAGTATCCTAGACTAGGAGCAAAGGGAAAGATAAAAGGTTTGACCTTGAAGATCAGCTATCAGTAATCTATACCAATCAGGGTTTGAGATCAGGTCCTGTGGCACGTAGTTAGAAAATAAAAGAAAACTAGATTAGATTGTTGACAGCATAACTAGAACAAAGGTTAGTTAATTCTTTTTTTTTTTTTTTTTTTGACAGGCAGAGTGGACAGTGAGAGAGAGAGACAGAGAGAAAGGTCTTCCCTTTCTGCCATTGGTTCACCCTCCAATGACCTCCGCGACCGCCATGCTGCGGCCGGCGCACCCCGCTGATCCTATGGCAGGAGCCAGGTACTTATCCTGGTCTCCCATGGGGTGCAGGACCCAAGCAATTGGGCCATCCTCCACTGCACTCCCTGACCACAGCAGAGAGCTGGCCTGGAAGAGGGGCAACCGGGACAGAATCTGGCGCCCCGACCGGGACTAGAACCTGGTGTGCCGGCGCCGCAAGGTGGAGGATTAGCCTATTGAGCCACGGCGCCGGCCAATTAATTCTTAAAATATCCATGCAACCCAAAGTAGGTCTATGTTAGACTCTTTATCTCATTTTATTTATCCAATATGGTGAAGTAGCTATGTGTATCTCTACACAAATGAGAAAACTGAAGCTCAAAGGCATTAAGTAACTTTCCCATAGTCAAAACACAAATAACTTGCAAAAACAGAAGAACATTTTTCTTAGTTCCTCAAATACCTTTTTTTTAAATGTTTAAAACATTTATTTGAAAGGCATAATGGCAGAGAGCAGAGAGAGACAGAGAAATCTTCCATCTACTGGTTCAACTGGAGGCAGCAACCAAGACTGGGCTTGGCCAAAACAAGGAGCCCAGAGCTCCATCTGTGATCTCCCAAGTTCTTAAGCTATACCTTGCTGCTTCCCAGGCATGTTAGCAAGGAGCTGCAATAGAAGCAGAGCATTCAGGCATCAAGCAGTCACTCTAATATGGGATGCATGTGTCCCAAGTGGTGCCTTAACCCACTGTACCACAACATCTTTTCCTTCCCACTACAACAAACTTATTTAACCTCTTTCTTTTTCAAAACTTGTCCATTATATCTGTTGGTGAAATGTGATCATAGATTTATTCTGTGAATGGTTAAAGATTTTTCTCCCTTACTAACCATGGATGCTATGGGAACAGGAGATTTACTCTACTCTTTACCTAGAATGCAGCACAAGGCCTAACCTATAGTAGACTATCAATAAATATTTACTGTATAACTTAATAAAGGACCAATTGACTCAATAATCCATGCTTTCCTCTCTGCCCTTTCATTGTCTTCCATAACCCATCCCCATCAACCAAACTCCAAATCACCTACCCAGTTGTTCATTTTCATTATCAGAAATATTCAGAAAATTATTGTTTTACTTTTTAACTTTTTTTTATACATCATATAAATAAAGAAGTTCTAAGGAAATAGGAACAGCTAGATAGTGTCTAACTTCTAGGGACACAAAACTATCGTAATCAGGGGAGAACTAGAATCATCCTTCTCTATCTGCATGAGATTTGTTCCAGGACTTCCATAGATACTAAAATCTGGGGATGCCCAAGTCCCTTACATTATTTTGATATTGCAAAAACGTCTGTATATACATGTTCAATACAGACATGATATTCTTTTTTGCATATTTTCAATTTGCATTTGGTTGGATCGGAGGATATGGAATTTACAGTTATGGAGGGCCAAAGTACTGCAGATGTATTAAGAAACAGAAAATGTAACCGCAGTCCATGTGGTCTACAAAGGAATATGCTAACACCTAGATCATGTAGTTTTCCCCAAAGTACTTCATCAGGCATTATTTTTTTTTCTAATTCTCCTCCTTTCCCTAGTTGGGGTAAGCTTGGACGTTGTTAATAAAATGGCACTGTCTTACTGTGGTGCCATCTTAAGCCCCAGGCATCATCTTAGGCTCTGGACCCTGTCACCATCTTGCACAGTGCCTGTCCTAAGCCCAGACTGACTTGATAGAAGTCAGCTGACAAAACGGACCAACAGCAAGTGTCAGCTCCACCCCCACCCTAATGGGATTCACTGCTCCCACTTCCCTGCTCATGTTACAGTCCTACAAGACTATAACAGGACTCTCTACCCGCACACATGATCTCCCTCTCTCTTGACCTCGCTTTTCTCTTGACCCCCTTCTCCCTTTTGCCCTCTCGCCCTCTCCCTCCAGCCTACCGGATTTCCCCGACTCAACAATAAACCTGTCCTTTAATTCCAGTGTTTGGCATGTTTTGTGGTGGCCTTACAGACGTGCCTAACTACCTACAAATAGCTTCTATTTTTTTTTCTCCCAATCTTTTTTAGTCTTATTTGTGCAGAAGATGCTTTTTTCCTTTTTAGGGCTTCTGAAGATCTCTTCCAGGCAGCAGCTGAGGAGTTTCCATGGCACTGCTCCTCTGCTAGCTCATTTCAGTACGAATTCCTCCCCCTCATACTGCAGCATTTTGGTTGTCTTCATGAACATTATTTGGAGTTCTTATTCAGCTTTTCCATTTCAAAGATAGCACCTCTGTGCTTGACATGTGGATTTTGTAGATTTTTATCTTCCATTCTGACCAAGGTGAATCAATAAACAAAAATACATTTTGGCACCTTGTTTCCTTTTGTGACTGGTTATGAATACTAGCTAGTCAATCCATCTCCATTGGCTTTGAAAGCCTTGGCATTTGTTAATAGAAATCTAGTAAGCACAGGCCAGCAACTTAACTGTTTTTCTTAACATTTTTATATGATAGCATACAAACAGCCCTTCTCTCAAATTTTTTTTCTTCCCATACAAATTTTGAGATGTTAATTTTTACCTTTCTGTTTTTAAGTCACATATGTTCATATTTTCAAATGCATTTTTGCAAATTGGTTGCATAATTGAATGTTCTAATATGTGCTTGTGTAAAGCATACCCTGAATTTAAAAGGGCATTTGATGTGTAGAACAGTTGCTTAAATGCTAACATAATAATGCAAATCAGCCAAGTATTATTTGAATCTGAATAGTATGAATTTCATACAATAGTCACTAGGACAATTAAAATTCTGGTACTCCTGGGAGATGACAGTGAAGAAAGATATATTCAGGAACATTAGGCAGGACCTGCTATGCCAGGCATAATGTTAGGATCTGGGGACACAAAGATGAGTAGGAAGAAACCTCTGTACTTGAGCACACATTGTAAACTGCAGAAGGAAACTTACACTAATCATTGACATACAATCTGACATGAGGTATGCGACTAAAGCATAAAAATATAGAATATTTCACATTTCTCTGAAATTAGGGTTATTCAAAATGAACGGGAACCCAATCTATGGTATTTTTCCAGTGGCATTCTTTCTCCTTTTTTTATCTTTTCTAGGAAGAAAACATTTGGATGGCAGAAGGTTGCCTAAGGGGAAGATAAGTGAATAAACTTTCTCTGTATACAGTAGCATCAAGCCATCAGTGACTCCCTAGGATCAATTGAAAGTAAAGGAGTAGGAATAAAATCATAGTGAAGAAGCTAAATGTTGTAGTTTCTAAAATCTTAAACAGTGAAATTATTAACGCCTTAGAGACAGAACACGCTAAGCAATTCTAAATTTCACAATATAGAAAGGCATGCACAGAGATGCCACAGCTGATGATCTTTATACAGGGTTGTGACAAGCAGGAAAACTGCCCAAAACTGAAGGTGTAAATATAGAAAAGGAAGAGTGCTGAAGCAGTGAGAAGGAAGAGGGACTGCAGTATGCAGAGAGAATAAGGTTTGCATTAGACAATGTGCAAGTCAACAGGAATAGAACATAGAGAAAACAATAGTTAGTCTGTCATGAGAGCACTAAAAAAAGCTTGGGCACGGAAAAAGTAAAAAAAAAGAAAAAAATCTGACAGTGGTGGATTAAGATGGGAATGAACTGAGGAAAGAGGTAGAGAAAAATGTTCTCATTTTCCCTGAAGAATTGTTACTCTTCCTTTAAAGTGCAAAGTTCATTAGAGCATATATATTTTTTAGCCCATATTGTATGGTAAACTTTCTAATTGGGATTGTGGTTGGATGGAGGGAATTGAGAGGTGGGAGGTGACAGATAAAACATTCCAAAGTAAGGATATTCATGATAAATGTACTACTGCTGGAACAATTGAGATGATTGGCAACTGGCAATTGCTGGCTTTGAACTTCACAAGTTTACAGCCCTGTACTTGTAATTCACTCTTATAGCACTTCCAGCAACCTCTGTATTTCACTTCCTAGGTACTCTCATTTGACCTAGAGCCCAGGAATAAATGCAATTATAGTGGCTGCTCATTTCTTCCCATCCTTCCTGGTCCTGGTCCACAGCAGCTTTTGTGTTCAAATCCCAATCTGTCTATTAACAAAATCAGCATCACTCTTTGCTGTCTGATGATGTCAGTCTAGGAAAGCATAGAACTGCAGGAGAAAGAAAGCAAATGACAGTGCAGAATTTCAGAAAAGTTCAGCAGTTTTTCAACTGTCAACTTCCTTTACAGAAAATAAAAAATGACAATCAGTTCCTGAGAAAGGATATAATTTCCCAAACCAGATAAAAAAAGATTGCCAAAATGCAGTGAAATCTCAACATGGTTCCCCTCTCTCTCTCTCTCCCCATCTTCACCCTGTGTGTCTCTCTTCCTCTCCCCTACCCCACCCCTCTCACTGTCTCCTTTGGCAAGCAGTGTTTTCTCATATCAGGCTGTTGCCAAGGGTTGCAAGCGAATGAGTTGCAAAACAGCTTTCCGTTGAAATGAGAGGTTAAGAAAAAGGGGTGTTTTTCTTTGACCCCACATTCTCTTTTCTTTTGTATTAATGCCCCTGATCTAGGAGACCCAACCCTGCTGTAAGCTACTCTGAATGTGCTTTGACAAGCTTCCTGCAATCCCAAACGGTGAGAGATGTTATGGTGCCCGTGTCATAAGTATTTTTAATTGTGTGCCTTCCTGAAAGACCTTGAGTTAGTGAGGATCAGAAACACTCTTTTATTTCTGTAAGCTCAGCTTCTAGTTCAATGCTTGGTATAAACTGGTAAAGTATGCGCTCAATCAATGAGTGAATATTGTATTCTTTATTTAGTCTTTCTCTGGTGCAAGGGAAGATTATGTTTTAGCAATGGTCTTTGGTCTAGAAAAAAGATAAAAATAGAGATCTTCAAAAAGTTCATGAAAATGTGTATTATGGAAAAAACTATGCGTGGATTTCAAAAGATTTTTGTACTAAAATAAATGTATTGTTTAATTTTCCATAAACTTTTTGAAGTATCCTTGTATTCCCAAAATTCTCATTTACATATTTATTCCTAGAATCACCTATGAAGTAACATTTTAGGGAATAATGGATACATATAGGTTTTTTTAAAGAATAAAATGAGTTTGCATTCTAGATTTACCATGTATGAACTGGCTAACCCTGGGAAGTTATACATTCTCTCAGTTTCTGAAATTGTTCATCTGGAAAGTAGAGGAGATGATACCTAGTCTTATGGCTATTTTGAGACTTACAAGTATAACGCATATAAAGCACTTGACACATAATACCTAGTATACAACAGGCACTATATAAATGTTAACCAGTATCAAAATGCACAGAATAGTGCTGGCATAGATGAAGAGCTGAATAAATAGTAGCTTCCTCCCTTATAAATCTACTTATATGCAGGCATTAAAAGCCAAAGATAGTGGGGGCAATAAGTTGTTTCCTCCATAAATCAATTATAAGTTGGTGATGGATGCTATGATCAGTACAAAGTAGTTTAGGAGTCCTGTTTCATTACTGGCTGCCTTGGTGGTAAGATTTAATTTGATGCATGGAAAGGAATTTTTTACAACTTGCTTTGGGGTACTTTAGGCAAAGATTTAGTACAAACCTTAACTCTACTTGTGCCTGTAAAGATTTATATTCTGCTTCTAAAGTCAAATCATTTAGAATCAACTCCATTGCATATATTAGGAAATAAATACCCCATAAATACACTCTCATATCTATCTAGCTCCACAGTAGCTGGAAATAGCCGTGAATTTTTGTTGTGATTTTCATTTTTCAGAAATGGCCCATATAATAACTAAATACCTGAAAGGCAAATCAATACAATATAACCTTGTTATAAGAGACTCTTTCTTGCCATAGAGAACTGTCATAAATACAGAACTGTCATTTCCTTCCACATGCCAATGTAAACTGCAATGTCCTGTCACATGGATTTAAATTCTTAACACAAATATTAAAAAGAAACTTGAGGATATCTCAAATTGACTTTTTAAATACTCACCATTTAAATGAAATATATTGTCATTCCAATTTAAGTAGCTCCATAAAAGATATATAGCATATAATATCCATATTTATAACATAGAAAATAAAATTAACCTAATGCATTAACAAAAATATGTTTTCTTACTATTATCAGTGACACCATTTGATAATGATTATAACCATGATAGGTGCTCTTTAATAAGTACCTGTAAGAGGTCAATCTCTGGCTGTGGGTTCATCTAATCTTTACAATAATTTCAAGAAGTAGGTACCCGAAGGAAATGAAATTGGCAAACAAACAACCTGTCTGCACAGTAATGTTTATTGCAGCTCATTTCACAATAGCTAAGACCTGGAACCAACCCAAATGCCCATCAACAGTAGACTGGATAAAGAAATTATGGGACATGTACTCTATAGAACACTATACAGCAGTCAAAAACAATGAAACCCGGTCATTTGCAAAAAGATGGAGGAATTTGGAAAACATCATGCTGAGTAAATTAAGCCAGTCCCAAAGGGACAAATACCATATGTTCTCCCTGATCGGCGACAACTAACTGAGCACCAAAGGGGAAAACTGTTGAAGTGAAATGGACACTATGAGAAACAGTGACTTAATTAGCTCTTGTCCTGACTATTGATGTACAATATAATACTTTATCCATTTTAGTATTTTCTCTTTGTTTTGTTTTAGTACTATTGGTTGAACTCTGTGATTAACACACAATTATTCTTAGGTGTTTAAATTTTAACTGAAAAGTGATCCCTGTTAAATATAAGAGTGGGAATAAGAGAGGGAGGGGATGTACAATTTGGGAAATGCTCAATCAGACTTGCCCCAAATGGTGGAGTTAGAATCATGCCAGGGGATCTCAATATAATCCCATCAAGGTGGCATGTACCAATGCCATCTCACTAGTCCAAGTGATCAATTTCAGTTCACAATTGATCACACTGACAGATCTAAGAGTCAAAGGGATCACACAAACAAGTCTAGTGTCTGCTAATACTAGCTGATAGAATAAATAAAGGGGAGAGTGATCCATCATGGGAAGCAGGATACACAGTAAACTCATAGAATGGCAGATGTCCTAAATAGCACTCTGGCCTCAGAATCAGCCCTTAAGCCATTCGGATATGGCTGAAGAGCCCATGAGGGTATTTTAGACATGGAAAGCCAAGACACTCTGGAAAAAAAAAAAAAAAAAAAAAAACTAAATGGAAGATCTCTGCGAGTGAGATCCCAGTGGAAAGAATGGGGCCATCAAAGAAGGAGATACCTTTCTCTGAAGGGAGGAGAGAACTTCCAATTTGACTATGACCCTGTCGGAATAAGATCGAAGTCGCCGAACTCAAAAGGCTTCCATAGCCTTGGCAACTCATGACTAGAGCCTAGGGAGATTACTGACGCCATAAACAAGAGTGTCAAATTGTTAAGTCAACAACAGGAGTCACTGTGTACTTACTTCTCATGTGGGATCTGTCCTTAGTGTGTTGTCCAATGTGAAGTAATGCTATAACTAGTACTGAAACAGTATTTTACACTTTATGTTCTGTGTGGGTGCAAACTGATGAAATCTTTACTTAATATATACTAAATAGATCTTCTGTATATAAAGAGAAATGAAAATGAATCTTGATGTGAATGGAATGGGAGAGGGAGCAGGAGATGGGAGGGGTGTGAGTGGGAGGGAAATTATGGGGGGGAGCCATTGTCATCTATTAACTGTACTTTGAAAATTTATATTTACTTAATAAAAAATTAAAAAAGAAGAAGTAGGTACTATCATCTATATTTAACATACAGGGAATCTGATCCTATACTTAACTTTATGTCGACACTCTGCTTTTGCTTGTTTTTCAGATAAGATTTATATCAAATCACACAAATTTGCATTTTACTTCCCCTCCCCTTCACACTGATCAAACTTGACCTGCAAATGTCTTTATCTTTTTCCAAGAAGAATCTTTCTATAGCACTGAAGCAAACTGAGGCCCAAAGTAGCCAAAGCAACACAGAAACTCAAAAATATCTCTGGGTAAGTGTGATGCAGTATGTCACATGCATTTTACCACCACTGTCTCCTTGTTCCTTTAAAAATTCAATAAGAATAAAACAGCTATTGCAATATCTAACATATTGGCAATGAGAAAGACGTGATAATTTTGAGTATGGTACTCTACTGAGTACCAAAGCAAGGAGCTATACATGTGGGGATACATTACAGAAAGATAATTTAAAGGTAAGTTATAGTTCTTTCCTTCTAAGCATCAGAGCAGGTAGTTCTCTGCTGCTGGTGGTTCAGATAGATGGGAAAATAAGTAACAACCAACCAGAGAGCCACCTGTTGCAGTAACATGGGATTGAAGTCTCAGTATGTTGGTATTCCTGGACAACTTCTAGGGCACCCTCCAAACTTGACTCTTTCAACTGTACTCTGGCATGGGGAGAGTAGTTACCAGATCTTATACTACCTGTCAGGCCAGAAGTTACTCTTTAGTAAACTTTAACTTTAGTTATCTCTTTAGTACTTTATTTAAGTCCCTTCAGAAAATTGGTGAGATGCAAGACATCTGAGAAGCTTCCCCTGGGCAGAGTGGCAGTATTGTGCTCCCTGACCCAGATGACTTGAACCCTATTTTTATATTTCTTTCACAAGCATGATTGTTTATGGTTGAACACTTTTCTTTTTTCTCATTTGGCTTCACATCCCTTTCTCCCTTTCTCCTGTCCTCAAAGCTTATCTCAGTGAATCCCCAGTTCCAACTAGTCTGTTACTCATTTGGCGTACATAGTCAGACATTTCAAAAGATCCTCACTTTCTGACTCTACCACCATACTTCCGACTGGAAGAATCCATGGGATTCTGCAGAGAATATCCATACTGTCCCACATGATAATCAATGTGATCACAGGCCAAATAATTTTTGAAGTTCTCTCTCATTTGGTCCTTAATCCAATGATGTAAGTACTGTCATTATAATAATTTTAGGGGTAGAGAGGAAGAAAACTAAGGCTCAAGGTGGCCTTACACAAATCTCCAAGTTATTGACACAGCTAAGTTCTCCCAGAGCCAGCACTCTCAGCCAGCATGCCATACTGTGTCTCTCCGAGTACTTGCAACCTCTGCTACTCCACCTAAAATCTCTCTGTCTGGTTGTCCCATTCATTGCTTTTTGGTCTCTATCATTTTTTTCAAGGCTATCTCTTCTCACCATGTTCTCAATGACATGTCTCATTTCTAAGTTATTATTTATTCGAAAGGCAGAGGTTGGAGGATCTATCTCCCTTCTGCTGGCTCACTTCCCAAATACCCATAACAGCCTAGGCTGGCTCATACCAAAGCCAGGAGCCAGGAACTCCATCCTGGTCTCTCATGTGGGTGACCCAACTACTTGAGCCATCGTGTGCTGTCAAGGAGCACATTAGAAGAAAGCTGGAACAGAAGCAGAGTATCCAGCACCCAAAATAGCACTCTAGTATGAGATGCTGGTGTCTCAAGTGGCAGCTTAATCTGAAGTACCACAATATCCACCCCTCCATCCATCTTTGATCATTTCCATTTTCAGGCTCACTGTCCCTTGCCACAATGCTTTCTTCTTGAAAGTTCACTTAAGTGTATTTAATGCCAAAATTTCAGAAATCATATACCACATTAATTCTGTATCCAAATCACTGTCTCCCTGCCTTGGTCTATTGCAATCTAAAATTTGTTTCTCAGTCCCACTTCACAACACTATAAAATCTACTCTTAATTCATTCACCTTACCTAAGAGGTCTTCTCCATTACTGTTTCTATACCATCAGTCTGTTCACTATAACTCATTTAGCAAGGTCCTTAGCTCTTCTATTCCATTACAGTCCCTGTCCTTTGTTCTGCTTTTACTTTTCTAATATGTCCTTTCTTCTCCTTCTCAAGCTCTTTGTCTTCTCATCATCATCTAAAAATAAGCATTCCCCAAGGCTCCGTCCTTGACTTTCTTTTCTCCTCTGTTTGTATTTTGTCCCTTGGCAATCTCACCCACTGAAATATTTTCAAATCTCTCCTCTATGCTATGAAATCTCATTTGTGAAGGTTAGAACCAGTGGGAGCCATTTCGTTAGTATCCTACCCTCAAATGTGAGATATTTGAGTTGTTGGGCACATCAAAATCAGAAAGGATGGATTTACTAAAGAATAGTATGTCCTCCTGGAAGTAAAAACAAACAATGACATTGAGAAGGGGAACCAAAAGAGAAGGAAAAATAGTCCCTGGGAAGAGGCACATGATGAGGGAGAGATGGCTATAGATGGAAAATACAACAACATATGTTCCAAAAATCATTTCTTTGAGGATTTATAATGTAGACTTAAATAAAATCATTCAGCTTCATCTCAATATTTACATTTTTCACCTCCTCATGCACTTAATGAGGTGAACTTGTTGTTAATTGTCCAGATTAGGGCTGGAAGGATCAAGAGAGTAGCAGGATTTCAGTTAACCTTTATAACACAGAATTGCATGATCCACATAGCAAAAACCGATAATGACTATATTTGGGGAAAGCCTGGCAGACAATCTCCAAAAACATAGTGACCCATACAAGATGTTTAATAAAATTGGAGATAATCAGAGGACATACTGGGAAAATTGCAGCTAGGAAAATATTCATATGGATTACAAAAATAATGATAATGTGTGGGCATTAACCTAGCAGTTAAGATGTCAGTGAGGATGCTGTGTCCTACATAGGAGTGCCTGGGTTCAAGTCCCAGCTCATCTCTTGATTCCAGCTTCCTACTAACACAGACCCTGGGAGGTAGTGACCACAAGCTGAAGTAACTGGAATCCTGCCACCCACACAGGAGCCTGAATTGAATTCCCAGTGCCATACTTCACACTTAGCCCACCCCAGCCATCATGGGCAATTGGGAAATGAAACAAAGTAGATTGGAGATATCTCTCTCTCTCTCTCTGCCTCTCAAATAAATAATTTAAAAATAGTGATTTTAATAAAAGTGCTACACTGTCGGCGCCACGGCTCACTAGGCTAATCTTCCGCCTGCGGCGCCGGCACTCCAGGTTCTAGTCCCGGTTGGGGCGCCAGATTCTGCCCCGGTTGCTCCTCTTCAAGTGCTCCACTTATTAATAGTACTTGGAAGATTCTGCTTTACAGCATTCATGTAGCTAATAAGTAGTAGAGCTGAGATGAAAACTAAAGGTTTCAGTTTCCTACGCTTTTTTACATTATAATATAACTACTTAAATGCAAATATAAGAGTCAGAATGAACCAATCCCTTTCAAATGAAGGCTACAGATAAATGAAAACATTAAATGATAAAAAGTGTGGACTTCACAAATATCTTTTTCTGTCATGGCCCTTAGGCCTTTCAAGTTTTTTATTTATTTTATTGTTACCTAAAGCAGAGAGAAATGATAAAGACTCAGATTTTTTAACATGCCTAAAGATAGAGAACTGGAGCTGGTGCTATGGTGCAGTGGGTTAACACCCTGGCCTGAAGCATCAGCATCCCATATGGGCACCAGTTCTAGTCCTGACTGCTCCTCTTCCCATCTAGCTCTCTGCTATCCAGCTGTTCCTCTTCCCATCCAGCTTTCTGCTATGACCTGGGAGAGCAGTAGAGGACGGCCCAAGTCCTTGGGCCCTGCACTCACTTGGGAGACCCAGAAGAAGCTCTTGGCTACTGCTTCGGATCTGTGCATCTCCAACCATTGAAGACATCAGGGGAGTGAACCAGCAGATGGAAGACCTCTCTCTCTCAGTCTCCACCTCTCTCTGTAACTCTGTCTTTCAAATAAAATAAATCTTAAAAAAAAAGGGAAATTTAGGACACATATTGGAAAATAAAAATATGGTGTGATTTGTCAGTAGTTATGATTCTTCCAAGCAGTAGCAATAAAATATACCGATTTTAATTACATCCTATTCAAACAGTAATTAATTCAACACATATTTACTTGTTCTAGGCAGAAAGAATAGAATATTGAACAAGTCTGATTAATCACTCACTCTTGTAAAACTTACAATTTGATTATGTTCCTCAGACATTAACTATTTCAAAAACCATTCACTGAAGCCAGCTGTTTTGTTCCACAACAAATGAGTATACCTACTCCATGACATTATAACTTCTATGTAAATTCCTTCATTATTTCGCCATGTTATAATGTGATGTTTATGTTCTCGCTTCCAGATAGTGATTAACTTGAAGCGAGGGCCTGAAACACTACTGCTGGATATGTCAAAGATGAGGTATAACATGGCTAAAAAGAGAAAAAGATTTCCATTTTCTGGAATATGGTGTACTAGAGTCCTGGATAGATATCTCATTAAAATAAATTTAAATCAACAGATAAAAGATATTTAAAATTTCACCTAAATGTATCCATAAACTAACAGAAACATAAGGATATATGGATGAAAAGCAAACTAAGGCAAGAATCTAGGGAGATAAGATGATCTCACCTGTGTGTAGAATCTGAAAAAGAGGAGTTCATAGAAGTAGAATTTGAAATGGTTCTTAGTGCAAGTATGACTGGTTGAGGGTGGGAGACAGAGGGGAGATGTTGGTCAAAAGATACAAAATTTTGTTTAGATAGGAGGAA
This sequence comes from Oryctolagus cuniculus, assembly GCF_051225735.1. Lineage (NCBI taxonomy): Eukaryota > Metazoa > Chordata > Mammalia > Lagomorpha > Leporidae > Oryctolagus > Oryctolagus cuniculus. The sequence goes on from NC_142873.1 coordinate 104,422,971, forward strand.
TGAGTTCAAGTAATGTACTGTTCACTGTGGGGACTATAGTCAATAACAATGTATTATATTCTTGAAAATTGCTGAAGTAGTCGATTTTAAATGTTCTTGCCTTAAAAAATTGTAAGTACATGACAGAATGCATATGTTATTTTGCTTATCTAAATCATCCCATAATGAATATGAGTACATATTTCACAAGATGTTATACATAATGAGATACATATACAGATGATGTAGATATAGATATAGATATAGATATAGATATAGATATAGATATAGATATAGATAGAACTTGTATTTGTCAATTTAAAAACATTTTAAAAGTAAGGGGAATAATGCCAATAGTAACATATGATTTGGGAGAGGATGAATGGAGAAAAAGTATCTTGAGATTATATATTTTGTATTAAGTAGGCAGATAAACAGATAATCAGATGTTTTGGATGATATCAGTTCTGACCATTAAGCAGAATGATCAGAATTCATACTGTGTTGGTATTAAATGTCTTGAATATACATTGTGGGTTAAGTGTTTTTAATTTTGTTAAGATATGAATGCATTTGTAATTTCTCATATAATCCTGAGAAAGCAATTGAAGGAGAAAATGAAATGGTAGACAAAAAGGAATCTAATGAATCAAGAATATGCAAGAAAATGAGACAAAATTGTATAAGGAGAAACAGTAGAAAGTACAGAGGAAGATGGTGATTTTAAACCCAAGTTAATCTATAAACATATTAAATGTACTCAGTTTAAGATGAACACTATGAGAAACGGTGACTTGATCAGCCTTCACCCTGAATGTTGATGAGCAACTTGATATGTTATCCCTCTTAGAATTTTTTTTGTTTGTTCTACTTAATACTTTTGGTTGAATACTGTAATCAATACACAATTCTTCTTAAGTGCTGAAAATTAACTGAAAAGTGATCACTGTTAAATATAAGAGTGGGAATAAGAGAGGAAAGAGATGTGCAATTCGGGACATGCTCAAGCTGACTTACCTCAAACGGTAGAGTTAGAAACATACCAGGGGATTCCAATTCAATCCCATCAAGGTGGCATGTACCAATGCCATCTCACTAGTCCCAGTGATCAATTTCTGTTCACAATTGATCATAATGATAGGACTAAGAACCAAAGGGATCACAGAAACAAGACTAGTGTCTGCAAATACTAGCTGATAGAATAAAAAAGGGAGAGAATGGTCCAACATGGGAAGTGAGATACACAGCAGACCCATAGAATGGCAGATGTCCTAAAAAGCACTCTGGCCTCAGAATCAGCCCTTAAGGCATGCGGATCCGGCTGAAAAGCCCATGAGAGTATTTCAGGCATGGAAAGCCAAGACACTCTGGGGAAAAAAAGAAACCTAAATGAAAGATCTCCACGAGTGAGATCCCAGTGGAAAGAATGGGTCATCGAAGAAGGAGGTACCTTTCTCTGAAGGGAGGAGAGAACTTCCACTTTGACCATGGCCATGTCTAAAAATTATCAGAGTCAGTGAATTCAGGGGGCTTCCATAGCCTTGGCAGCTCATGACAAGAGCCTAGGGTGATTACTGAGGCCATAAACAAGAGTGTCAATTTGTTAAGTCAACAACAGGAGTCACTGTGCACTTACTCCTCATGTAGGATCTTCGTCCTTAGTGTGCTGTACATTGAGATTTAATGCTATAACTCGTACTCAAACAGTATTTTTCACTTTATGTTTCTGTGTGGGAGCAAACTGTTGAAATCTTTACTTAATGTACGCTAAACTGATCTTCTGTAGATAAAGAGAAACGAAAATGAATCTTGATGTGAATGGAAGAGGAGAGGGAGTAGGAAAGGGGAGGGATGTGGGTGGGAGGGATGTTATGGGGGGAAGCCATTGTAATCCATAAGCCGTACTTTGGAAATTTATATTCATTAAATAAAAGTTTTAAAAAAAACTATATTTTTTACTTTATGTAAAATATATCTCAATAAAAATACAAATAAAACAAAAAGTTTTACTTATAACATATAGTTTTGTCATTTTGCATTTTGAAATCCAACTAAATACTGCATGCATCAAAAACATAAGAATGTACAAAAGTAATAGTAAAAGAATGGAAAAGCCAATCCTATAAATGATAAGCCAGATAAAGTTGTTGTAACAGCAACAGAAACAAACATATTTAAGTATAGAAAGCTTTGCAAGAAATAGACATATCCATAATAATAAAGAGTTTAGGGGCTAGCCAGTACTGTGGCATAGGTTAATCCTCACCCTACTGTGACAGCATCCCATATGGGCCCCAGTTCTAGTCCCGGCTTCTCTTCTTCTGATCCAGCTCTCTTCTATAGTCTGGGAAAGCAGTAGAAGATGGCCCAAGTGCTTGGGCCCTACACCTGTGTGGGAGATCTGAAAGAGCCCCTGGCTCCTGGCTTCTGATTGGCTCAGCTCCGGACATTGTAGACATCTAGGGAGTGACTCAGCGGTTGGAAAACCTTTCCCTCTGTCTCTCCCTCTTACTGCCCGTAACTCTACCTCTCAAATAAATAAATAAGGGGCCAGTGCTGTGGCTCACTTGGTTAATCCTCCACCTGCCGCGCCAGCATCCCATATGGGCGCCAGTTCTAGTCCCGGTTGCTCCTCTTCCAGTCCAGCTCTCTGCTATGGCCTGGGAGGGCAGTGGAGGATGGCCCAAGTGCTTGAGCCCCTGCACCCACATGGGAGACCAGGAGGAAGCACCTGGCTCCTGGCTTCTGATCTGTGCAGCGCCAGCCATAGCGGCCATCTGGGGAGTGAACCAACAGAAGGAAGACCTTTCTCTCTGTCTGTCTCTGTCACTGTCTATAACTCTACCTGTCAAATAAATAAAAATAAATAAATAAATAAAATCTTTTTTAAAAGAGTTTAATTCACAATGAAGACATAATTCTAAAATCATATGTGATAACTTCAAATATACAACATACAAAGTTGAGAACCAAGAAGAAAAATGGATAAATCTAACATCACTTTGGGAGACTATCATCAATTAGCATAGCATTTTCAGTGATTGATGAAGTAGAAATGTTAGAGTTAATTTAAATAAAATAAATAAATTGACCTACTGGTAATATGTAGAACATGGCCACCAATTTCAGAGGAATAAATATTACTTTTCAGGCACAATAAAACAAAGATGAAAAATTGATCTTTCACTATCTAAGATCTAAGCATATTTCAAACGATTTTATACATAACATAATCTATGACTATGATACAATTAATTTAGTCAAATATTAACTTGGAAAATGTCATAAATTTAAAAATTAATAAATATACTTCTAATCCAGTAAAGAAAGAACAATAGTGAAAATTTGAAAATATTTGGTACTTCAAAATAAACATATTATAAATTAAAAGTTGTAACAATACAGCCAAAACTGTTGTCAGAATGAAATTTTAAAAAGTTTAAGACAGAAGAAGAAAAATTAAAGTTAAATAGTAAAACAAAAATTATAAAAGCACAAAACAGTAAATTATTTTACAAAAATAAAAGTTAAAATATCTTAAATAAAGGATGAAAAGTTATTTTAATTTTTTGACAATTTTGCCATAGATTTTATTTAGTGTCTTCTCAGAAATCTTTTATTTAAAGTATATAAATCTTCATGCATTTCATAAATACAACTTTAGAAACATAGTGATTTATCCCACCCTGCCTGCTCTCTCACCCTTATTCTTCCTTGATCTCCTATTCCCATTCTTATTTTTAGTAAGATCTATTTTCAATTAACTTTTATACACATATGACTAACTCTATACTAAGAGATCAACAAATAGTATATATAAAAAAAAAAATCTGTTCCTCAACTGTCGAGACAAGGGCTAGTGAAATAAGCCAGTTCCAAAAGGACAAATAACATATGTTCTCTCTGATCTATGGTAACTAACAGAGCACCTAAAAGGTAACCTAAGAAGTGAAACTGACACTTTGAGATGTAATGACTTCAAAAAATTATTTTAAGAGCAATATAGTGATCATCAAAATATACATGCTGGATCTTAAAAAGCTGTCAGAATTGATAGTTCTCTGCTAACAATGATACAGCAAGAGAAAGAAAGCAAACAAGCAAGATTATAAATAGAGACATAACTACATACTCAGCAGATATTTAAAAGATGACCAAATACTCTAAACAGTTTTAGCACAAAAGTTTGAAAGCAGATCAAATAAATACAAACATTCCTTCAAAAATGCAGCAAAAACTGATTCAAAACATAGAACACCTCGTCGATATTAATAATCACTAAGCAGGCGAGTCACTTCTTTCAAATCTTTTCACAAATAAAATGATGGACCCAAATGACTTTGCTTTCAAATTTGAATATTTTCATAAAATGGTCAACAAAGAAATTAGTTTAATGCTATACCAAATATTCCAGGTAATATAGTAAAGGAAGAAATAAGTTGTATTGCCTATTGCAAGCCTAAAAAAACTTTGCTACCAAGACCTTAACAGGAGAGAAAAAAGAGAAAATAACTAAAGACCATCCCTATACATGGAAAAAGGTACCAATATCCTATAAAAGTGTAATACAAAGCTTAAAAGGAGGAGCAGGTATCTGGCCTAGTAGTTAAGACACTGGTTAGGTGTCCCTGAATTGAAGGCCCTACAAAGGCTCCAGATTCCAGCTTCCTGATAATGTGGACACCGGGAGCCAGCAAATGATGACTCAAGTAGTTGGGATTCCCCCCTCCTTTTCAGAGACCTAGACTGAGTTCCTGACTCCAGTCTTCAACCAGACCTTGACAAGGCTGTTGCAGGCATTTGGGAAGTGAACCATCAGAAACACTATTTGTCTGCCTGTCTTTCTCCCTTTTCTGGCTCTCAAATTAAAAAAACAACAACAACAACAAAAACACAACTTAGAGGAATAATACAAGAGAAGAAAGAAGCAGTCTCACTCAAGGTTAAAAGGTAAATACCTTAAATAAATATAAGTAAATGGAATGCAGTAATGCATTAAAAATACCTATAATTATGTTTGATTTATATTAGAAACTTACAGTTTACTATTTAAAATAGGAGCTAACAGAAGTGTGTGCTTGGCTTAACAGCTGAGACATGATTGGGATTCCCACATCTCATATCAGAGTGCCTAGCCTTGAGTGCCTCCACTCCTAGTCCCAGGTTCATGCAAATGTAAACCGTAGGAGGCAGCAGGTTATGGCTCAAGAGACTGGATCCCTATCACCCACATGAGAGACTTGGATTGAGCTAACTGTTTCTAGTTTTGTCCTGGTCCAGAATCAAGTATGTGGAGAGTGAGCCTACAAATAGGAGTACGTGCTTGCTCTCCTTCTCTCTCTCTCTCTCTCTCTCTCTCTCTCTGTATGTCTCAAATTCATAAAAAAGAACAAACATAATTCATTCCTTAAGGAAAAAATCATATTATTTCAATTGAAGCAGAAAAAGCATACAACAAAATTCAAAGATATGCATTTCTAAGACTTATGGAAAAAATGTGAAACTTTTTGAAAACATTCCATATAAAAATGTGAAAAACAAAGGTGTCCCTTTTCTCACTTGTCAACATTAGAATGGAGTTCCAAATCAGTCCAGGAAGGCAGGGGAAAATATTGGTTTTTATTAATAAAAGGAACAATCAATGGCATCTTGGAATCAATGCTAAAATATTACCTCTTAGAAAGAAACATATGGCCAGCATAGTGGTGCTACCCCACTGCTCTCCGTGCCAGCATTCCACACCAAAGTGCCAGTTTATGTTCCAGCTGCTCTGCTTCCTATCCAGCTCCCTGCTGATGTGCCTGCAAAGTCAGTGTATGTTGGCCCAAATATGTGTGTTCCTGCCACCCACATGAGAGACTTGGATGGAGTTCCATGTTCTTGGCATCGGCCTGGATCAGCCCCTGCTTTGGCAACCATTTGGGTAGTGAATTAGCTATGGAAGACCTGTCTCTCCAGCCTCCACTCCTGATACTCTGCCTTTAAAATAAAAAAAACAAATCGTAAAAAAGAATTTGTGAAATCACAAAGGTTATAAAAAAGTGTCTATGTAAGAAACTCAATTAATAGTAGCATGTTAGAATTAATAAAGAGTTTAGCAAGGGACTAGATATAAAATCAACATTAAAGAAACAATTATATTTATATATGCTAGTAATAACCGGTTAGGAAGTTCAATATAATAGTGACATACAAATATAACATATTTAGAAAAAGTAAACTAAAAAACAGTGTGAGTCCTCTGTGGAGAAAATTAAAAACTTTACTGAAAGATTCGTAAGAGTCTCCCAAATTAAAAATGTGCATATATGTTCATGGATTGGAAATCTTTCATCAATATGAACTATATCTCAGCTCTTCCTAAATTAAGTTATAGATTCAACATAATTATCATTAAAATCACAACTTTCGGAGGTGGGTATCCAAGGAACTGTTTCATTGCTCTGGCTGTTTAACACATCTCCGAAAGCTTGGGGTGTACTTTCACTCAAGAATCTTCAATTGGGCTGAACTTAGTGCGAATCTCTTGTTTCTACTCAGCCAGTATCACAGCAGTTGGGACTGACTGATGGAGGGGATCAGAAGTACCTGGTCTTTGCTTTCTCATATACTTGTCACCTGTGCTGAGGGCTGGACCAGTGGCAGCTAGAAGACCCGGAGCTTCTCAGAAGCCTCTGTCTCTAGTCCTTTTGTATGATCTCTCATCACAGTTGCTTTAGTAGAGCCGCACGTTACCCATGCCAGTTCAGGACTCTAGATGCATGTCAAAGGACAGTGAGCCAGGTGGAAACTCTAAAAGATATCTGACTCAGCCTTGAACAATTCTATCATTTCTGTCCTAATCACACAACTACCTAAGTTCAAGAGCAGGAATGCGAAGTATCAGTGTCAGATTATTAGAAGAGCCAAAGAGTAAGAAAAATTACTAGAGCCATCTCTGAAAAATACGATCTTAACTGAAACCTAGCATTTTTATGGAAGACCAAAAGGACATACTTAGCCAAAATACTCCTGAATAAGAAAATGCCAATACTTACCAGAATCCAAGAATGCAGTGTGATATAGGCACAGAGATCAACTGACCAACGTAACATAATATCTAGACACATACATACATACGTAGCTAAATCATAGACTATACATATATTTACACATACATATATGTGTAAATATATACTAAGCACATTGAAAATAAATGAATCACATAAGGTAGGTATAAGATTGAAGCCTAACTCATACAAAAAACAGAAATCAATTCCATGTGGACTGAATTTCTAAAAAAGATAGTTTAATTTACCCTTATTCACATTTTTTCTTCCAAATGTTAAGAAAAATATGTTGATGGAATACAACCAATTTAATCTTCCCTTATTGTTAATTTTCTTTTTCTCTTTGCCTGACAACCAATTATCCTAAGCAAACCACTTAAAGTCTTCACCTGAGCAGTATTTAATTCAAACAGCTCAAATGCCACATATTAATTGTCTTAAATCATTATGCCAAGAAGAACAAAAAAAGTGGCTCTGCATTCCTTATTTTCTGTCACTTTTTAGCAAACGATGAACACGATGTAAAAAAATACCACTGATATGACCATCTACTACGACTTAATTCAATTGGAAGTTTTCTTTTAGCTCTTTTCTTTCCTTGCTCTGTTATAAAAAGTAGGAATGAGGTCAATGTTCTACTTACATATTGTGTGTTCACAAAGAGTCTAAGTGTGTAAGGTCTACTTTGTATTTGGCAAATATTATTGTCAAATGGCTCTGAATATCCAAGCTTCTCAAAGGCTATATTATTAACACAGTTTTTCTAACAAAAACTGCAGGCATATCCTGTCAACCTTCATCCATTTTGTTTCTGTATATAATTTGCACATTTATTTGCTAATTTATTCTCAATTCATTGCCTCTACGTGGCCATTTAATATGTACCAGAAAGTCATATTAATTCTGTACTTTTTAATTTCTGTACTTTCACAAAATGAGTGGCTTTTCTTTTGTGGTGTTTAAACTCAAGTGAATAAAAATTGAAAATAATAATATAAGCAATAAATAAATTAGGAGGCCAGCACCGCGGCTCACTAGGCTAATCCTCCACCTTGCGGCACCGGCACACCGGGTTCTAGTCCTGGTCGGGGCGCCGGATTCTGTCCCAGTTGCCCCTCTTCCAGGCCAGCTCTCTGCTGTGGCCCAGGAGTGCAGTGGAGGATGGCCCAAGTGCTTGGGCCCTGCACCCCATGGGAGACCAGGAGAAGCACCTGGCTCCTGCCATCGGATCAGCACGGTGCGCTGGCCACAGTGCGCTGGCCACGGCAGCCATTGGAGGGTGAACCAACGGCAAAGGAAGACCTTTCTCTCTGTCTCTCTCTCTCACTGTCCACTCTGCCTGTCAAAAAATAAAAAAAAAAAATTAAATAAATTAGGAGATAATAAATGCTGGAGAAATAATATAATGAAAGGCTTGAGGAGCTGGTTGTCAGTTAAGCTCATGATGGTCACCTCAGTCAGGAGATTCTTGAGGGCAAGCCTTGTGGCCCAGTGGGTCTTCCACTGCCTCAGAAGGTTAATTTCCATTTCAAAGTGCCTGGATCAAGTCCCAGTTATTCTGTGTTTCTGATCCAGCTTCCAGTTATTGTGCCTGGGAAGGCAGTAAATGATGACTGATTCATCACTGGGCTCCTGCCACCCATGTGAAAGAACCAGATGGGAGTTCTTGCTCCTGACTCTGGCCTGCCCCCAATCCCTATCTGTTGCAAGCATCTGTGAAGTGAGCCACATTCCTCTTTCTGTCACTCTGCCTTTCAAATCATCAAGCAATAAGTTAAATAAAAATGCTGCTTGAAAGATTTGCAGCATGTGAGTCAACATATAGTGATTTCTCTTGGTGTTTTGTAGTGGTGGTGAAAATCGGTCATATGACATACCTTGGATTCATCATCATGTTCCTCCTTCCAAATTGTCAAGCAATGTTCCTCCCTTTGGCCCTAAACAAAACAAATTTATTATAATGGAATGAGAATATGTTTTAGAATTAAAAGGACAAGTTCTTGTCTGCTCTCCAAAATTTACTAACTAAATACCATATCACTGTGGTAGCTTCTTGACTCTTTATTCTTTAATTTACCAATCTCTAAAATATGAATGTGATAAATCTCTTTGTGTGATTGGTATTGTGATTAATTTTATATAATATTAGGTAGAATTAACATTCATATTGTTTTATACTTCCTTCACGATTCCTGGAGGTAATTTCAGGATTAAAAATAGCAAATATAATAAGAAACTGGAAGTAAATTTATAAGTAAAAACAACTATATTCAAAGCTTATTTAACTCAGAAAAAAATTTAACTTATTATTGAATTCCTTTAAATTACTAAGAGCCTACTGTCAGTTCTACATTCCAGAAATTCAAAAATTAATTAAAATTCCTCCTTAATTTATTATACAGAATTGAGGAGAAAAGCTGAATTAATATCAATTATGATGTGTAGTAATGTGATAAATGCTATAATAAAGTAATATTAAATCCACAAAATTGGTACAGAAAACTTCCTGAGTCCACTGAGAGTTTTGAAGGAACATTCCAAAGAAGTAGAAATTTGAGCTGTTGTTTCAGTACCTTCATGAGTTCTGCAGGCTGATGTACAGAAAAATACACTTTAAAGGAAATAGCAGGTGCAATGGGGCTAAAGTACAAGAAAGCATATGTTTTCAGGAGATGCTAAGCAACACTTTTTTTTGACAAGAGACAAGGGTGGAAAAGAAGAACCAGTGAGGACAAAGTTATGTAGGAATATATCCTGGGCCCTATTAACTTTTATGTCTAGTGTAAAGTAATGACATGGTCAGGTTTTTAATAAAGCTCTTCCATTCTGGTGTGCATTTAGAAAGTGATGCTGGAAGGTGAGAGATAAGAGGCTATCATTATTAGTGAAAGTGAAAATTTATGAAAGCCTGAATTAATAAATAAAAGCAAGGTTAAATGTGATGAGAGGAAGGAAATAAAAGATATTTAAAAGGTAGACTCAAAGTGTCAAGAATAAGTCTTATATTTCTGGAGAGTTTGACATTATTTTAGTAATGATCTACAAAGTCATTTATTTAGATAATACAAAACCAGGGACTAAGGATATAACTATGTAGTATGCCAGTGATAAAATAAAGGAGAGAAAAAAAAATCTGATAAGAATTCTGAGTTAAACTATTATAAACTTTAGGGAAAAAATGAATAAATAATAGTATCATACAAGCCAAGAGAAAAGAAATATTCAAGAAAAAAAGATAAAACACATTTCAATGCAAAAAAAATAGACCACGTAAATCAAATTTAAAAAATATTCATTGAATTTTCTGGTCAAAATATATAAATTGATGATGTTTTCAGTGACAGAAACCCAAATCAGATAAGATAATGCAAAACCAGCATAATTCATTGGGCTGATACATCCAGAAGCAGTGCTAGAGATTTAAAGAATTTCATCAATATGATGACTCTCCATTTCTCAGTCCTGCCTTTCTCTATGTGAATTTAATTTCTCTGCCAATTGAAAAATGTAAAAACTGTCTCTCCCTCTCTTCAATCCAGACATCTTCAAGCATCTTCTTATCAACTCTAAGTATTATAGAAAGAAAATTTATTTTTAACAATGATCACTTTAGATATTCTAAAGTTGGCACCACTTGGTTCTAATTGAATTGGCTTTTTAAAAAATTTTTTTTAAGATTTATTTATTTATTTGAAAGTCAGAGTTACACAGAGAGAGGAGAGGCAGAGAGAGAGAGAGAGAGATGTCTTCTGATCGTTCACTCCCCAATTGGCCACAATGGCTGGAGCTGCGCTTATCTGAAGCCAGGAGCCAGGAGCTTCTTCTGGGTCTCCCATGTGGGTTCAGGGGCCCAAGGACTTGGGCCATCTTCTACTGCTTTCCCAGGCCACAGCAGAGAGCTGGATTTGAAGTGGAGTAGCTGGGTCTCAAACCGGTGCCCATATGGCATGCCGGTGATTCAGGCAAGGGCGTTAACCCACTGCACCACAGCACCAGCTCCGGATTGGCTTTTTTCATCTACTGAAGCAACTAGTTACCAATAAGACATCATTTAAAGTGGCTGAGTTCGAGTGATATTCCATCCTTGAGTTGGTCAGTCCACTTAACTATAACCTCCATTTGGAAAGTGATGCCTGACAGATAATAAGTGTTCAGTAAATAACTGTTAAGGGTTCTGGTTATAGCTATTGAAGATTATTTCATAAAGGATCAGTTCAATCACCAAGGAAAACTAAAGACTGGATGAAGAATTTTGTATTTTTTCACACCCACAGCAAAGAGTTTCTAAGACACTTCAGCAACCAAAGAACCCATAGAGAAGAAAAGGGCAAAGAGATAGGACCTATATTTAGCAACATTTTCTCAAGTTATTTGCCAATTCACAAATAAAAGTTAAAGGCTGAGAAATTAAGGTAACCTTTCGGAAGTCTTACAGAAATGGGAAGATAAATGTTGGACTTTCAGAATGTACAAAGGTGAAGAAACTCAGTAAATACTCCAAGCTTTCAGCTGATACACATGAATAGCTACATTTTAAAATAAGTGTAAAGTAGGAAAATGCCAGAAAGTTTAAAAACCATACTTAGCTCTGATATGCAAAGCATTTAGAAATTGTAATTCCTGTCACTCGATCTAATTAATAATTATATGTCATTCACCAACAAAATACTCATCCCTTTTAAATAATTCTTTTATTTTTAGAGCAGTTTTTACATTTACATCAAAAATGAGTGGAAAAAACAGGAAGCTCCTATTTACTCTGTTAGCCCTCCTTTCTCTCTCTCTCTCTCTCTCTCTCTCTCTCTCTCTCTCTCACACACACACACACACACACACACACAAACTTCTCCATGCCCACTATCCTCCACCACATTGGTATATTTATTACAACTAATTAACCTTCACTGAAATATCATTATCCTCCAATGTCCATAGTGCTCATTATGGTTCACTCTTGATGTTGTACATTCTGTGAGTCTGGATGGACATAGTCATAATGGCATATACCCATGATTACTATGTGATATCATGTAGTTTTATCAACCTGAAAATTCCCTGTGCTACATACATTCATCCTTCTCTCTCCCAACCTTTGAAAAATACTGATCTGTTTCTATAGTTTTGTGTTTTCCAGAATGTCAGTTGATGTCATATGATAAGTGGTCTTTTCAGACTAGCTTCTTTTATATAGTCACGAGAATTTAACTATTCCTCACATCTTTTCATAGCTTGCAAACTCATTCTTTTTGTGTACTAAATAATATCCCATTGTCTTTAAGTACTGAAATTTATTTATAAATTTACCTAGTGAAGAACATCTTGGTTGCTTTCAAGTTTTGGTATTTATGAACAAAGTTGCAATACACAGCCAGGTTTTTGTGTGGTTATAACTCTTCAAGTCCTTTGGTTAAATACCAGTATGCAAGATCGCTGGGTTGAATGGTAAGAGTGTGCTTAATTAGGTAAGAAATAGTGAAACAATATTCTTTTTTTGACAGGCAGAGTGGACAGTGAGAGAGAGAGACAGAGAGAAAGGTCTTCCTTTGCCGTTGGTTCACCCTCCAATGGCCGCCGCAGCCAGCGCATCGCGCTGATCTGAGCCAGGAGTCAGGTGCTTCTCCTGGTCTCCCATGCGGGTGCAGGGCCCGAGGACATTGGGCCATCCTCCACTGCACTCGCGGGCCACGGCAGAGAGCTGGCCTGGAAGAGGGGCAACCGGGACAGAATCCAGCACTCCTACCGGGACTAGAACCTGGTGTGCTGGGGCCTCAGGCGGAGGATTAGCCTAGTGAGCCACGGCGCCGGCTGTGAAACAAACTTTTAGAGTGGCTATACCATTTGCATTCTCACCAGCAGTGAATGAAAATCTCTCTTGGAAGATCTCTGCGCGTGAGATTCCAATGGAAAGAATGGGGCCATCAAAGCAGAAGGTACCTTCCTCTGAAGGGAGGAGAGAACTTCCACTTTGACTATGACCCTGTCGGAATAAGATCGAAGTCGCCGAACTCAAAAGGCTTCCATAGCCTTGGCAACTCATGACTAGAGGCTAGGGAGATTACTGACGCCATAAACAAGAGTGTCAAATTGTTAAGTCAACAACAGAAGTCACTGTGTACTTACTTCTCATGTGGGATCTGTCCTTAGTGTGTTGTCCAATGTGAAGTAATGCTATAACTAGTACTCAAACAGTATTTTTCACTTTGTGTTTCTGTGTGGGTGCAAACTGATGAAATCTTTACTTAATATATACTAAATAGATCTTCTGTATATAAAGAGAAATGAAAATGAATCTTGATGTGAATGGAATGGGAGAGAGAGCGGGAGATGGGAGGGGTGTGAGTGGAAGGGAAATTATGATGGGGGGAGCCATTGTAATCCATTAACTGTACTTTGAAAATTTATATTTACTAAATAAAAAATTAAAAAAAAAACAAATGAGGAAAAAAATCTCTCTTGCTATACATTTCTTCAGAATTCGATGTTGTTATGGATTTTGGAAATCTAAGAAGTATGTAGCAGTATCTCACTATTGTCTTTTTTTTTTTTTTTTATGACAGGCAGAGTGGACAGTGAGAGAGAGAGAGAGAGAAAGGTCTTCCATTGTTTCACCCTCCAATGGCCGCCGCAGCCGGTGCGCTGTGGCCGGCGCACTGCGCCTATCCGAAGGCAGGAGCCAGGTGCTTCTCCTGGTCTCCCATGGGGTGCAGGGCCCAAGCACTTGGGCCATCCTCCACTGCACTCCTGGGCCACAGCAGAGAGCTGGCCTAGAAGAGGGGCAAGCGGGACAGAATCCGGCAGCCTGACTGGGACTAGAACCCGGTGTGCTGGCGCCGCAAGGCAGAGGATTAGCCTATTGTTGTCTTAATCTGCATTTCTATGGTGACTAAGATATGGAGTATCTTTTTTTAAATATTTTATTTTATTTTTTAACTTTTTTTGAAAGGCAGAATTACAGAGAGAGAAAAAAAGAAAGAAAGGAAGATCTTCCATACGCTGTTTCATTCCCCAGATGGCCAAAATGACCAGGGCTGCACCAGGCTGAAGCCAAGAGCCAGTATCTTTTTCTGGGTCTCCCATGTGGGTGAGGGGCTCAAGCACTTAGTTTATCCTCCACTACTATACCAGGCACATTAGTAGGGAGCTGGATTGGAAGTAGAGCACACAGGAATCAAACCGGCACTCACAGAGGATGCTAACATTGCAGGGTGTGACTTTACCTGCTATATATCATAGTGCTAGCCCCTGGAGTATCTTCATATGCTTGCTTGTCATCTATTTACGTTCTCAAGTAAGGTATTAGAGTCTTTGGCCAATTTTTAAGTCAGGTTGTTTATTTTCCTACTATAGTCCTTTGTAAAGCAGCCACAAAGCATATACCATGATAGGTCACATCCTAGGCCATAAAAAATCTTCAACAAATTCTTAAAAATTAAAGCCATAAAGATAGTGTTCAGGGATGGCACTGTGGTGCAGTGAATTAAATCTCCATCTGCAATGCTGGCATCCCAGATGGGTGCCAGTTGAAGTTCCAGCTGTTCCACTTCCAAACCAACTCTCTGCTGATATGCCTAGGAAAGTAGTGGAATATGGCCCGAGTGCTTGGGCCTCTGCAATCATGTGGGAGACCTAGATGAAGCTCCTGGCTACTGGCTCCAAGCTCCTGGCTTTGAACTGGCCCAGTGCTGGTTGTTGTGGCTATTTGGGGAGTGAACCAGCAGATAGAAGATCTCTCTCCTCTTTCTTTCTCTCCCTGTCTCTCTCTCTCTGATTTTCAAATAAATAAATAAATCCTAATAGACATTTTGTGATTAAATTATTGCTTACAGCCCTTTTCTCTTCTGGTGAGAAATAGTGTTGTTTTACTTCATACTATTTGTTGAACTCTTACTTAGTTACAGTTAACCTTACGATCATTAACTAAACTAAAAGTAGATCTTTGTAAAAATTAAGAATGGAAATGGAAGAGAAAGGAGGAAAAAGTCTTAGGGTGTGGGTGGGAGGGAGCGTAGAGTGGGAAGTATCACTATGTTCTGAAATGTGTGTATAAGAAATACATGAAACTTGTATAACAAATAAAATTTAAAAAACTAAAATAAGTATTCTCTGAGCACAATGGAATCAATTGAGAAAGAAAGCATAGTCATATAGAAAAATCTTTAAATATTTGGTAATACAAAAAACACTTCTAAATAACTCATGAGTCAAAGAGGAGAGCTCAAGGAAATTTTTTTAAAATGCATTGAAGTTAGTGGAAATGAATATAATGCAAAACAAAGTTGTGAAATACATTTAAAGCACTAAAGTCAGTCAATTAGAGTACAATATAATAAACACTATAATGGAGTGGGAAACTTATAGTAATAAGTACTAACAATTGAAACAAGAAAAATACTCAAATCAGTAACCTAATCTTGCCTCAGAAACGTAGAAAAAGAGCAAAATAAACCCAAACCAAGCAGAAAGAAGCCAATAGCAGAAAGTAGGGATCAATTAAATTGTAAATAGAAAATTGATGGAGAAAATAAATGAAACAAAATACTATTTCATTGAAACTATCAATAAAATTGAAAAATCTCTTTCAATGTTGACAATGAAAAGAAGAAAGGTGACAAAGATTAGCAAGTAACAGTTTTAAGACATAGCTTGCAATGCCAGGTTTGTCCTAGTTACTCAACTTGCAAACAAGCTTCCTGCGAAAGCACTTGGGAAGGCAGCAAAAGGTAGTCCAACTCCTTGGGCCACTGACACTAATGTGAGATAACATGATTAAGTCTGGGCTCCTGGCTCCAGGCTTTGGTCTGTCCGAGATTGGGCTCTTGGCAGCCCAGTGAACCAGCATACAGAACCAGCGAACCAGTGAATGTGTGAAGTGAACCAGCATACAGAAGATCATTCTTTGTCTCTCTCTGTTTGTTACTCTGCCCTTCAAATAAATAAATTGGTTAAAAAGAATAAAATATGGGAAGTCACTATTAATCTAGAAGATACTAGATTGGCAATGGATAAACACCAAAAATAACTATACATTATAAATTTGACAATTTAAATGAAAAAAGGACCAATTTTCTCATAGAACACCAAATTCCACAATTCAACCAATATGAAATAGATCTTTTTTATTTTATTTTTTTTAACTTTTATTTAATGAATATAAATTTCCAAAGTACAGCTTATGGGTTACAATGGCTTCCCCCCCATAATGTCCCTTCCACCTGCAACCCTCCCCTTTCCCACTCCCTCTCCCCTTCCATTCACATCAAGATTCATTTTCGACTCTCTTTATATACAGAAGATCAGTTTAGCATACATTAAGTAAAGATTTCAACAGCTTGCTCCCACACAGAAACATAAAGTGAAAAATGCTGTTTGAGTACTAGTTATAGCATTAAATCTCAATGTACAGCACACTAAGGACAAAGATCCTACATGAGGAGTAAGTGCACAGTGACTCCTGTTGTTGACTTAACAAATTGACACCACTCTTGTTTATGGCCTCAGTAATCACCAGTTTTTTTTCATACTATTTGGTGAACCTTTTACCTTGTGTAGGATCAATATTACGTGTATAAAGTTAATTTAAAATAGATCTTAGTAAAAAATAAGAAAGAGAGGTGCCTCTTCCAGTCCAGCTCTCTGCTGTGGCCTGTGGTTCTAGTCATGAGTTGCCAAGGCTATGGAAGCCTCTTGAGTTCGCTGACTTCGATCTTGTTTAGACAAGGTCATAGTCAAAATGGAAGTTCTCTCCTCCCTTCAGAGAAAGGTACCTCCTCCTTTGATGGCCCATTCTTTCTACTGGGATCTCACTCGCAGAGATCTTTCATTTAGGTTTTTTTTTTTGTTTTTTTTTGTTGTTGTTGTTGTTGTTGTTGTTGTTTTTGCCAGAGTGTCTTGGCTTTCCATGCCTGAAATACTCACATGGGCTCCTCAACCAGATCTGAATGCCTTAAGGGCTGATTCTGAGGCCAGAGTGCTGTTTAGGACATCTGCCATTCTATGGGTCTGCTGTGTATCTCACTTCCCATGTTGGATCGTTCTCTCCCTTTTTTATTCTATCAGCTAGTATTTGCAGACACTATTCTTGTTTATGTGATCCCTTTGACTCTTAGACCTATCAGTGTGATTAATATAAATGAGATCTTTGCATGGTACAATATTCTGGGTTAACAGTTCTTTCTTTCCCTTTGGAACTTGTACTAGGTCTCTCTATTCTCTACTTGCTTGTATGGTTTTAAATGAGAAATGATCTATCAGTCTAACTGGAGATGCTCAGAAGATAATCTGGCATTTTTCTTACGCACACTTTAGAATCTTTTCTTCATATTTTGCTGTTAAAAGCTTGATTATATTTTGTCATGGTGAAGATCTTTTCTGTTCATGTCTATTGGTTCTATGTGCTTCCTGAACTTAGATGTCCTTTTCTTTCTCCAAATTAATGAAGTTTTCTGCTATTATTTCACTGAATAGCCTTTCTTATCCATTCTCTCTTTCTACACTTTCAGGAACTCCTAAGACTCATGTGTTAGAACATTTGGTAGCATCCAGTATATTTCTAACACTGTTTTCAGTTTTTCTAATTTCTTCTTTTTTTTTTTTGTCTGAGATAGTTCCAAATATTTGTTATGTAGCCCTGATATTCTTTTTCTGCCTCACCAAGTTGTTGTTAACAATTCCACCTAAATTCTCATATAATAATCCAGGGTTTTTTTGAAGATGCCTAGCCATTACCTTCCCTGTGCTCAGATTGCATAAGTCTGTCTCACCTAAGCATGAGAATGGAAGCACAAAGAATAGGATGTTGGCCAACTAAACATTAACATCAACTAGCATTGTCTGCATGGTCACAGAAGAATCTAAAGCAACAGATCATTCTTGTATTCTCCAAAGACTATTTGGCTGCCTCTGACTACGGAAAAAGTCACTCTCCCAGACTACTGAGGAGATTGGCTCATTTTGAATGATTCATATTTTTAATTGGATATGTCATTTAAAACTATAATGGTACCATGTTCAAAGATACATCGCAAGGAATAAACAAAAATAGTCAATGAAGTTTTATACAAGCTTTGCTATTGAAGCAAATCCTATGGTGGGTAGCTGTTAAAATAGCATATATTTCTGAAAATGGCATTCAAATTTGAGTTTCCAGTTTCATACATGGCACACAGTCTTAACGATAATTAGATTTCACATATGTATGGTGCTTTATGGTTCAAAGAAATCACTGTTACTTCAGTGACTGCATTTTATTCTTTTTTTTTTTTTTTTTTGACAGGCAGAGTGGACAGTGAGAGAGAGAGACAGAGAGAAAATAAAAGTCTTCCTTTTTCTGTTGGTTCACCCCCCAATGGCCGCTGCGGCCAGCGCGCTGTGGCCAGCACACCGCGCTGATCCGAAGGCAGGAGCCAGGTGCTTCTCCTGGTCTCCCATGCGTGTGCAGGGCCCAAGCACTTGGGCCATCCTCCACTGCACTCCCAGGCCACAGCAGAGAGCTGGCCTGGAAGAGGAGCAACCAGGACAGAATCCGGCACCCCAACCAGGACTAGAACCCGGTGTGCCAGTGCCGCAGGTCGAGGATTAGCCTAGTGAGCCGCGGCGCCGGCCTGCATTTTATTCTTTTTTTTTTTTTTTTTTTTGACAGGCAGAGTGGACAGTGAGAGAGAGAGACAGAGAGAGAAAGGTCTTCCTTTTGCCGTTGGTTCACCCTCCAATGGCCGCCGCTGCAGCCGGCGCACCGCGCTGATCCGATGGCAGGAGCCAGGAGCCAGGTGCTTTTCCTGGTCTCCCATGGGGTGCAGGGCCCAAGCACCTGGGCCATCCTCCACTGCACTCCCTGGCCATAGCAGAGAGCTGGCCTGGAAGAGGGGCAACCGGGACAGAATCCGGCGCCCCGACCGGGACTAGAACCCGGTGTGCCGGCGCCGCAAGGCAGAGGATTAGCCTATTGAGCCACGGCGCCGGCTGCATTTTATTCTTAAAATACACTTATGAGGTAATTATTCTTTCTCTTATAGATGAAACACCAAAGTTTCAAGAGGTGAAGTGACTGCAGAAGATTATACAGTCAGTGAATAGTAGAACATGGGTTTGAACCCATGTCTAGCTGTGTATGAATCTCTGGTCTTCTGTAGAGACCACATCGTAATTATACTGTTCCTAGTCAAAAGGAGCAACAGAAATCAAATCTGTTCTTAAAATTAAAAAAAATTAGCTCTAAGTTTTTTATTTACAACAAATTACATAAAAAATAGACTCAGAACTGGATAGTCTAGGGGTGGTAATCACAAGACTCACATTCATTCAGTTGCCAGCAATGGTATTACATCTCTGTTTCTGTTATTCGGTTTTTGTTTTTTTGTTGATATGTAGCATAATCTTTCATAGGCATCAGGAATATTTACATAGAATATTAATAAAAGACAGTGCCTGATACCAAGGATCACAACCTCAGTAAACAGAATGGTTATGTACTCACAAGAGATTTACACTCACATGCATACACACAAATATCTGTTGGCATCTGAAAGAAAAGAAGATAACTCCGAATAGTCAAAGCCAAAATATAATTGTTAGTAGCTAAGATGCCTACTAAAAGATGCCTTTTCCTAGGGAAGCATCTTTTGAATCGGTAAGATGCTCTGCAGGTGATCATTTATCAAATTGAGGCTCATATTTACAAAGGTTCTGTGAAAAAATATTATTAATAGAACTTTCTAGAATCACTTTGTGTCTAGCACTGAACTAGGATAAATTTACATATATTATACTTACTCATCAAAAAAATAAGTATTTTTCCACATTTAATAGAAGTACACACTGAGGCTCAAGAAGTTTAAAATTAGATATTCAAAATTAGACATTTTTGATTAAAGTATTTATTTTAAAGGTAGAATGACAGAGACAATAATAAGGAGGTATGGAGGAAGAGAGAAAGAGAAAAAGAGATCTTCAATCCACTGGTTTACTCCCCAAAAGGCGACAATAGCCAGGACAAAGCTAGGAATCAGGAATTCCATCTGGGTCTACCCTATGTGTGGCAGGGACCCAAGCACTTGAACTATAATGTATTATTTCCCAGAAACATTAGCATGGATTGCACCAGAACCAAAACAGCAGTAACTAGAACCAGTACTCCAATATGGGATGCTGGTACCCCAAGTAACAGTTCAAGCTTACTGCACCACAATTCGGCCCCCAGAAGATGTTGCAGTTGAAATTGTAACTGCAGTCTAAGCATGTTGGTCTATCAAGCTCACTTTCTTTCTACTACACCATCAAACCCTATTTGATTTTTTTTTTATATTTTCACAAATCTTCTTTCCTCTATTGTTACAGGTAACTGATATGCATTAGAGTTCAGGAAGACAGGGCAACTGCCTCAATTGATAGTAGAAAAAAGAAAAGGCTCCCCTTCTTTGAGGAGATGCTCATAGAGATACCCCTAATGTAGATAAGATATCATTTATACAATATAGTCCCGAAATAAGAATAAACTTACAGACCAATGGCCACAAATGAGAACTGAGAAATAAACCCATACATCTTGGGCCAATTGATTTAGACAGTGGTAAAATGACCATTCAATACAGAAATAATACTCTCTTCAACAAATTACGCTTGTACAACAGGATTACCATATAATCAAACTGAAAGAAAATAATCAAACTGAACACCTAATTCACACCATATAGAAAAATTAACCCAAAGCAAACCAAAGACCTAAATGTAAGAGTTAAAACTGTGAAACTATTATAAGAAAACATATGGATAAACCCTCATGACGTTGGATTTAGCAGTGGATTAAGAGATTTGATAACAAAATATAAGGAATAAAAAACAGATAAATTGGTCTTCTTAAAAATGAAAGCTTAAGTTTATCAAGAAAATTAAGATTACCTATAGAATGGAAGAAAATATCAGTAAAATATATATCTGATCAACATTTATATATATCCAGAACATATAAAGAACGCCAAGATACAAAAACAAAAAGATAAAGAACCAATGAATAAAAGACAAATGACATGAATATACATTTCTTGAAAGAAGGCATACAAATTGGTAACAGGCTTATGAAAATATATTCAATATAACTGACCATTAAAGAAATGCAAATCATCAGAGTAATCTGAGATGGCTAAATAGAGAGAAGACACACTGATTTTACCATGGGAAGATACCAGAAAAAACAAAGGAAGAACCATGTTCCATGGTGCCAGCTGGAGAGGTATTTTCAGTAGAAAACTTACAAAATGGAACAGAGACTCTATAGAGCAACTAGAAGAGTGTACAAACATGCAGAAGCTGGCAGTACACTACCAGTGACCCCCTCAGTTCAACGCCATTGAGGAAATGCCATCTTCCCATAGCAAGGGAAGAAAAGGCTAAAGGAGCATACATGCCACTGATGATTTTGTCTGAAGAACTCCACTGTCGCCACTAATTTTGAGTCCAGCCTAGAAAATGAAGGGGGCAGAGCACCCACTTAGTAATGTGAAAGGAGGCCATGCTTCCCCATCAAACTGCCCAACAGCCAGTGCCATCGTCCTGTCCCAGAGCAAGAGGCCTGCAGTGGTCCATGCACCCCTGGGGGTTTTGTTTGAGGGGGAACTCTGCAATCCTCACTGACTTTGAGTCCAGCCTGGAGAGCTGGTAGTGTCTGGAACATCCATTCAACTCCATGAAGGAAGATCTTATTGCTTCTCTCCTCTTCCCCACCAAAAACTCAGACTCCGCTTGCTGAGGAGAACTCCAACTAATCCCAGGGCAATTTGCAGGGCATAGAGTGGATGCCCTACACCCTGTGACTGTGGGAGTCCTATGATGGTGCGCGTTCTGCATAGCCCACGAAACAGAACAGGAAGTGTGGCTGGGATTCTTGGCACTCACTCTGTGCAACTCTGGAAGCTCACAACTTCTGAGTGCTGAAAAGGGCCCTGGCAGAGGCCACGATGCACACACTATGGAGCACATAGGTGCTACATGAAGTTAAAGCATCAGAGTGGGTGGGGTGTGCAGGCATTGTGAGTTCACTCTATTCAGTGAAACAGTTCAGTTCACCTCATCACAGAGAAGGGCTGAGCTCTGATTATACCAGACAGCAAGCTCATTGCTTTCCATCCTGATTATAGAAGGAGATCTGCTATGCCCAACTTAGATGTCTCTCTGGACACTTGCCCCACCCAAAAACATTGGTCAGAGCTCCCTGGTCCCACTCTATACATACCTCTGCAAATCTGCTGTAAGCTTCAGGAATTCCACCAAGAAACAGAGGCACATTTCTTAGAACAAAGCCTTTAGAGGAAATATCAACAAGTATTTCCTCAGATGCAGAAAAATAAATGTGAAAATATAAAAAATGTGAACAAGGAAGACAAATGACTATCCAAAAGGAATCAACAATGCAACAATATTGGACTATGAAGATGGAATTGATGAATTAAAAAGAATAATCCTAGGTTTTCTCCAAAATACAGAGATCCAGCTGCATGAATAACAGAACCTGTACATGATATGGATGAGAAGTCTATAGAAAGATAGAGATATTAACAAAAAACATCAAATATTAGAAATGCAAATACAATACATCAAATAAAAAATACAATGGCAAGTCTTAAAAACAAACTCAGTAAAGCAGAAGAAAATCCAAACCAGTAGGCAAACCTTTTGATAAAATGAAGGAGGATGAGGAAGAGAAAGGAAGGAGGAGGAGAAGAAGAAGGAGGAAGAGGAGGAAAAAGAGGAGAAGAAGGAAGAGGGGAGTGGAAGGGGGAAGCAAGAGGAGAAGAAGATGAAGGAGGGGGAGGAAGAAAAGGAGAGGAAGGTAGAAGGGAGAAGAAGGAGGAGGAAGGGAGGAGGAGAAGAAACATTTAGAGAAACCAAAACAGTGTTCATGATCTATGCAATACCAGCAAATGACCAAATATGCATGTCTTAGGAGTTCCTGAAGGGACAGGAAAACAGAACAGTATAGAAAACTTATTCATTGAAATAATAGCAGAAAATTTACCCAATTTGAAGAAATATATGGACATCTAAGTATAGAAAGTGCCTAGAACCTCAAATAGGGATGACCAAAAAAAGATCTTCACCACAACATAATATAGTCAAACTTCCAAAAGTAAAACATAAAGACAAGATCCTAAAATATGCAGGAGGAAGATACCAAATTACCTTTAGGGGATCTCCAAGTAGACTGACATCAGATTTCTCATCTGAAACCCTACAGGCTAGAAGAAAATGGAGAGATATAGAAAATAACTTTCAACCTAGAATACTGTACCCAGCAAGACTCTCATTTATAAATGGAGGTGAAATAAGACCCTTCAATTAAAATAAAAATTTAAAGAATTTGTTGCCACTCAGCCAACCTTATAAATGATATTTAAGTGTGTACTAACAACAGAAATAGAAAAATATAATCAGTACCATGAAGGAATGTGAAAGCAGAAAACCTCCTAGTAGGACATAAAAGGAGATACAAAACAAATAATATGAATATTTCCAGAAAATGACAGGAATAAGTTATTACTTACCAACAATAATTTTGAATGCAAATGGAGTAAATCTCCAATTAAAGATATACACTGGCTGAATGGATTAAAAAACAAAGCCTATATGTTGCCTACAAAATAACACATTTTAACAATTATATGCACAGATTTAAAGAGAACAGATGGAAAAAAGATATTCCATGCTAATGGAAAGCAAAAAACAGCAAGTGTAGCCATCCTAATATTATACAAAATAGACTTTACAATAAAAGCTGTTAAAAGAGACAATGTCATTATATAATTATTAAAGGATCAATGTAACAGGAAGAAATGACTATAGTAAATGTATATGCACCTGATACTAGGGCACTCAGCTATTTGAAACAAATATTAATGGATCTAAAGAGGAATAATTTTATCATACTTTTTGTTGAACTTTGTATTATTGTAGGTTAAGCTTATGTGTATAAAGTTAATTGAAAATAGATCTTAGTACAAAATAAAAATGGGAAGAGGAGAAGCAGGAGGAAGAAGGGTGAGAGTCTGGGTGGGAGGGAGAGCAGGGTGGGAAGAATTACTATGTACCTAAATTTGTATTTATGAAATGCATGAAGCTTACATACTTTAAATAAAAGATTCCTGGCAAAAAAGTAAAAGAAAAAGTTATGTGAATTTATATATAGTAAAATTCATATGTGTACATATACAGAATTCTGAGTTTTAATAGAATTCTTGTATGAATCTTCTTTAATCAACATTTTTTTATCATCAACATATAAATCCTGTGCATATTTTGTTAGATTTGTACTACTATTTCACTTGTTGGGGAAACTGAGTAAATCAGCACTCAGTTTCCAAGTATTCATTGCTTAGTGTAGAAATATGTTTGTGGGGCTGGCACTGTGGTGTACTGGGTAAAGCCACCAGCTGCAGTGCTGACATCCGATATGGGTGCTGCTTCGAGTCCCAGCTGCTCCACTTACAATCCATCTCTCTGCTATGGCCTGAGAAAGCAATAGAAGATGGCTCAAGTCCTTGGGCCCCTGCACCCATGCGAGAGACCCAGAAGAAGCTCCTGGCTCCTGGCTTGGATCGGCACAGGTCCAGCATTGCAGCCAATTGGGGAGTGAACCAGCAGATGGAGATCTCTCTCTCTCTCTCTCTCTCTCTCTGCCTCTCCTTCTTTCTCTTTGTAACTCTGACTTTCAAATAAATAAATAAATCTTTTAAAAATGTTTGTTTTAAGTATGTTAACCTTGTACCCTACAACGTATTAAATTCACTTTTTATACTGGAAAAAAAAAGAGACCAGTGGAGTGAACCAGCAGATGGGAGTTTCTCTTTCCCCCCTCCCTCCTCTTCCCCACTTTCTCCACCCCCCTTTCACCCCCTCTCTCCCCTCCTCTCTCCCTCCAATACAATAATAAAGGGGGACTTCAATACCACATTTTTATGAAAATGGACACATCAACCAGACAAAAAAATAAAGAAACAGCAGAGCTCATCTACACTATTGGCTAAATGGATATAATTGATGCATAAAGAACATTTTATCTCAGAGATGCAGAATACACATTCTTTTAATCAGCGTATGGGTTATACTCTAGGACAAAACAAGTCTAAACAATTTTAAAACTATTTTATCATACCATGTATCTTTTATGACAAGAATAGAAGAAAGTGGGAAATTAACTAAATAAATATTCCAGAAAATATACGAACACATGAAAATGGAAAACAGGCTCTTAGTAGAAAAGTGGATCATAGAAAAACTAAAAGGGTTATAAAAAAATTCCTTGAAAAGAATTAAAATGACACCAAAACATACCAAAACTTATTGGGAGGGCCTGGAAGTGTGGTCTAGCAGGTAATGTCACTGTCTGCAATGCTGGCATCCCATATGGGCACTGGCTCAAGACCTGGCTACTCCACTTCCAGTCCAGCTCCCTGATAATGCACCTGGGAAAGCAGGGGATGATAGCCCGAGTTTTTCAGCCACTGCACCCACATGGGAGATCTGAAAGAAGCTCCTGACTCTTGATTTAAGCTTGGTTCTTGGCTGGCTATGTGACCATTTGGAGAGTGAACCAACAGATGGAAGATCTCTTTCTGTCTCTCCCTCTCTTGCTCTCTCTGTAACAATTTCAAATAAATTAAACAGATCTTTTTAAAAATTAAAAAAAAAAACGTATTGGATACAGAAAAAGTAATTCTAAGAAGAAAACATGGCAATTAGTTTCTACATCAAGAAATAGGAAAGGTGGCCGGCACCGTGGCTCACTAGGCTAATCCTCCGCCTTGCGGCGCTGGCACACCGGGTTCTAGTCCTGGTCGGGGCACCAGATTCTGTCCCAGTTGCCCCTCTTCCAGGCCAGCTCTCTGCTGTGGTCAGGGAGTGCAGTGGAGGATGGCCCAAGTCCTTGGGCCTTGCACCCCATGGGAGACCAGGATAAGTACCTGGCTCCTGCCACCGGATCAGCGTGGTGTGCTGGCCACAGCGCACCAGCCACGGCGGCCATTGGAGGGTGAACAAACGGCAAAGGAAGACATTTCTCTCTGTCTCTCTCTCTCACTGTCCACTCTGCCTGTCAAAAAAAAAAAAAAAAAAGAAGGAAAGAAAGAAAAGAAATAGGAAAGGTATCAAATAAATGATCATATATGTATCTTTTTTAAAAATTTATTTATTTATTTATTTATTTGACAGGTAGAGTTATAGACAGTGAGAGAAAAACAGAGAAAGGTCTTCCTTTCCATTGGTTCACCCACGAAATGGCCTCCACAGCCGGCGCACTGTGCCAATCTAAAGCCAGGAGCCAGGTACTTCCTCCTGGTCTCCCATGCAGGTGCAAGGCCCAACACGTGGGCCATCCTCCACTGCCTTCCTGGGCCACAGCAGAGAGCTGGACTGGAAGAGGAGCAACCGGGACAGAATCCAGCAGCTATATGGGATGCCGGTGCTTCAGGAGGAAGATTAACCAAGTGAGCCATGGCACAGGCTCCCTAATAATGCATCTTAAGAACCAAGAAAAACAAGGGCTGATCAAAACTTAGTTTCTCATAGTGTCCATTTCACTTCTACAAGTTTCCTTTTAGGTGCTCAGTTAGTTGTCACTGATCAGGAAGAACATATATTTGTCCCTTTGGGACTGGCTTAATTAACTCAGCATAATGTTTTCCAGATTCCTCCATTTTGTTGCAAATGACCAGATTTCATTTTTTTTTTACTGCTGCATAGTATTCTACAGAGTACATATCCCATTATTTCTTTATCCAGTCTACTGTTGATGGGCATTTGGGTTGGTTCCATGTCTTAGCTATTGTGAATTGAGCTGCAATGAACATTGTGGTGCAGGCAGCTCTTTCATTTGCCAATTTAATTATCCTTGGGTAAATTCCAAGGAGTGCCATGTCTGGGTTGTATGGTAGGGCTATATTCAGGTTTCTGAACAATCTCTAAACTGACTTCCATAGTGGCTTTACCAGTTTGCATTCCCACCAACAGTGGGTTAGTGTCCCTTTTTCTCCACATCCTCGCCAGCATCTGTTGTTATTTGATTTCTGTATGTAAGCCATTCTAACCAGGGTGACGTGAAACCTCATTGTGGTTTTGATTTGCATTTCCCTGATTGCTAGTGATCCTGAACATTTTTTCATGTGTCTGTTGGCCATTTGGATTTCCTCTTTTGAAAAATGTCTATTGAGGTCCTTGGCCCATCTCTTAAGTGAGTTGTTTGTTTTGTTGTTGTGGAGTTTCTTGATTTCTTTGTAGATTCAGGCTATTAATCCTTTATCAATTGCATGATTTGCAAATATTTTTCCCATTTTCTTGGTTGCCTCTTCACTTTCCTGACTGTTTCTTTTACAGTACAGAAACTTCTCAATTTGAAGCAATCCCAATTGTAAATTTTGGCTTTGACTGCCTGTGTGTCCAGGGTCTTTGATCAGCCCTTGTCCTGACTGTTAAGGAACAACTTACCATTTTATTCCTTTTAGTATTTTTTTTGTTCTATTTAATACCATTGGTTGAACTCTTTAATTAACACACAATTATTCTTAGTCATTTAAATTTAACTGAAAAGTGATCCCTATTAAATATAAGAATGGGAATAAGAGAGGGAAGAGATGTACAGTTCGGCACATGCTCACTCAGACTTAACCCCTAAAGATAGAGCTAGAAATGTCCCAGGGGATTCCAATTCTATCCCATTAAGGTGGCATGTACCAATGCCATCTTACTTGTTAAAGTGATCAGTTTCAGTTCATAATTGATCAAAAAGATAGGATTAAGTGTCAAAGGCATTACATAAATAAGACCAGTGTCTGCAAATAATAATTGATAGAATTAAATGGGAGAGAATGATCCTACATGGGTAGCAGGATACACAGTAGACTCATAGAATGGCAGATGTCCTAAACAGCACTCTTAAGGGCCTCAAAATCAGCTCTTAAGGCATTCATATCTGGCTAAATAGCCCATGAGATGTTTGAGGCATGGGAAGCCAAGCACTCTGGCAAAAAAAAAAAAAAAAACACCTAAATGAAAGATTTCTGTGAGTGAGATCCCAGCAGATAGAACGGGCCATCAAAGAAGGCGAAGGCAGCACCTTTCTCTGAAGGGAGGAGAGAACTTCCACTTTGAATATGGCCTTGTCTAAACAAGATAGGAATTGCTGAACTCATGAGGCTTCCATAGCCTTAGCAGCTCATGACAAGAGCCTTGGGTGATTACTGACGTCATAAATAAGAGTGTCAATTGTTAAACCAACAACGGGAGTCACTGTGTACCTGCTCCCCTTGTAGGACCTCTGTCCTTAATATGTTGTACTATTCCAATTAATGGTAAAACTACTACCCAAACAGTACTCAATACTTTGTGTGTCTTTGTGGGTGCAGTCTGTTGAAATCTACTTAGTATATACTAAGTTGATCTTCTGTATATAAAGATAATTGAAAATGAATCGTGATGAAGAATGAGCTGGGAGAGGGAGAGGGAGATGGGATGGTTGTGGGTAGGAGGGAGGTTTGGGGGGAAAAGCCACTATAATTCAAAAGTTGTACTTTAGAAATTTATATTTATTATATAAAAGTTGAAAAAAGAACCAAGAAAAACAAGAAAAAACAACCCCAAATTGGTGACAGGAAAGAATAATAATTAGAGAAGATATAAATAAAATTGTAATTTAAAAAAAAGTAAAGAAAAGATCAGTGAAATGAAGAGATAGTTGCTTCAAAAAAGAAACAAAGTTTATTAAGTTTTGACCCAATTACCCAAAACAATGGAGAAGACCCAAATTAATAAAGTCAGTGATGATAAAATGCCATGTTATAACTGATACCACAGAAATAAAAGAATCATCAGGAATTATTAAAAACAGAAATATACCAAGAAACTGGAAAATCTAGCAGAAACAGATAAATTTCTGGAGACCTACAATTTATCAAAATTGAGGAATGAACCCATGGAAAACCTGAATAGACCAGTAACCAAGGATGAGACAGAATCAGTAATAAAGACCCTCCCAACAAAGAAAAGACCAGGACTAGATGGATTCAATGCTGAATTCTATGAAACATTTAAAGAATTAACTCCAATTTTCTTAAATTATTCAAAACAACTGAAAGGGAGTAAATTCTCTCAAGCTCCTTCTATGAGGCCAGCATCACCTTAATTCCAAAACCACAAAAGATACAACAGAGAAACAAAAATGTATACCAATATTCCTGATAAACCTAGATACAAAAATTCTCAATAAAATATTAACTAATCGAATCCAACAACATACCAAAAAGATCATCCATCCAGATCAAACAAACCTTAATATATAAGAGTGAAGTTAACATCCTGGGATTTAATTCTTGTTTTCAGCCCTTGTCTATATTCTTGTTGAACTTTTTATCTGATGGAGCATAAAGCCTGTAGTTATAAATTAAAATATGCTATCACAAAAATTTAAACTCAAAAAAAAAAAGAAAGGGGAGAGGAGAAACTGAAGAAGGGAAGTACCATTATATATTCATATTGTGTCTATGAACTGCCTAATACCTGTTTTGTTTATACTAATAAAAATTAATAAATAAAAAAGAAAAACAAATCAAAACTATGATTCAACTCACTAAGATGGCAATATAAACAGCTAAATAAAATCTATTAGCAAGAGAAATAAGAACTTTCATATGTTTCTAATGAGAATGTAAAATAGGACAGTTAATTTAGAAAGTTTGGCAGCTCTTAAAATGTTGAACATTTAATTGCATATGATTTAACAATTCCATTCCTAACTAAACTAAAAAGAACTGAAAATATGTATTTAAGTAAATACTACTTCTGAGTCTTCGTAACACCACTATTCACAATAGTCAAAAGGTGAAAACAACCCAAGTGTTCATCAACGGATGAATGGTAAACAAATAGTGATATTTGCATAGAATGCTATTATTCAATCATAAAAAGAATGAAGTAGTAATAAATGTTATGAATGTTTTTTAAGTTTCCTTTCTTTTTTTATAAAGATTTTATTTATTTATTTGACAGGTAGAGTTACAGACAGTGAGAGAGAGAGACAGAGACAAAGGTCTTCTCTCTGTTGGTTCAATCTCCAAGTGGCCACAATGGCCGGAGCTGAGCTGATCCAAAGCCAGGAGCCAGGAATTCTTCCAGGTCTCCCATGTGGGTGCAGGGGCCCAAGGACTTGGGCCATCTTCCACTGCTTTCCCAGGCCACACAAGACAGCTGGATTGGAAGAGGAACAGCCAGAACTACAACCAGCGCCCATATGGGATGCCGGCATTGCAGGCAGAGGATTAACCTACTGCATCATGGCACCGAGCCCATAAATGTTATGAATTTAATGAACCTTAAAACATCATGTTAAGGAAAAGAAGCTAAACATAAATGGCCACATTTTATGATTGCTTTTATGTGAACTATCATGAATACCTACACCCATAGAAAGATTAAACAATTAGTAATTGTCAAAGAATATGTGTGTAGAAGGCAATGTAGAAGCATTACTTATTGAGTACAGGGTAGAGCTGGTCTTCTGAGGTGATGAAAAATTTAAAAATAGGAAGAGCTGGTAATTTCACAACACCATGAATGCATTAAACACCAGAGAAGTATACACTTGAAAAAGGTTAATTTTAAAATATATAAATTTCATTTCAGTTTTTAAGAAGCAAACAACTCTGCATGAGCTCAAATACCTCTATTTTACTCCCTAAATAAACTCAAATAGACTATAATCTTTTTGTTTATCTTATTTCCTACATGAATTCCTTGCTTTAATCTGTCCCCTTGTTCATCAATATAGCAAAGTCTCAAGGAGATCAAATACCTCAAATCACTTAACTCCTGTATGTTTAAGTAAAACAATGTACAAAATGAATCACTTCTCTTTAAAAAGTCCTCATATCATGAACCTTTTAACCTGAAATATTCTTTTTTTAAATTTTAACATTTATCCATGAGTATCATGGGAAAAGCTTTGATAATCAAATCTCTTTTGATTTCCTCAGAGCACCGAGAAAATGACCATATTTGAGGCAAAGAATATCAATATCAAATTGATTTTGTTAGCATTCAATCTTCAACACAGAAAAACTAAGAAAATTCAATTTTGAGTTAACCAAAACTTTTTACAATTGTAAAATAAGATAAAACATACAGTAAGCAGAAATGGAAAAATTGAGAAATATTCATCCTGTCAGCAAACAGAACCACTTTAGCATTGCTACTACTGGCATTGATAGCCACAAAGTATCACATGATTCTCATGAACTGGCTGGATGAGATAGAGCTAAATCTAGCCTTTAAATTCTACAAATTCCCTTTAAAATGTAAGCTATCACACTTTTAAATTATGAGGTCATATATGTGAAAGTGATTTTTAGCAAATATATTCATTCAACATTTATTAGACTTGTTATATGAAAGGTACCATACTATACACCATACATAAGGAGAAAATAAGGAAACCTTTGTCCTCAAGATGTTCTTAGTTTAAGTATTACAAGTCAGATAAAGATAGTCTGCAGCCAGAGGGATGAAGGAAAATGATGAACATGAGGAAAGGGAGTGTTAGGTTAAATAATGATTTCTACAAGGCATTATTTAAAACATCTCCTTAGGCCTGAGGATGGATATGTATTAGGCAAATCAACAAAAAATAAAATTAAACCTCTGGCTGAGAATGAACCAGGTAAAACAATACAGTTAAAATGCAGCATGAATGTGGAGAAATGCAAGCATTTCAATAGAACAAAGGGTAGGAAGGAAAGCTCCATAAATTCTATCTAAAATTTAAGCAATGGTCAAATCATGAAGGATCATGTGCCTTGATAAGGACTATATCCTTCATTAGGCAGACATCCAGGAAAATGAAATATTTTGATCACATACGAAACCTGATAATATCTACTATTGAATGTATTACCTGGATTGCAGTATGATGCAAAGGCTGGAAGAGACTTCTGTTTCTGGCAATATTGAAGACTGGCAGACTAACTGTGAAAATCAAACCCTTCCAGTATCAAAAAAAATCACATTTTCAACAATGATGGAAATTTTCATTTTTAACAAAGAGTGAGCCAAGAATAATAAAGAATTAGAGACCCAAAATGTGAAAAAGAGCATGGTGTCTAAATATAGGGGAGCTCTGTTGTCTTTATTTTCTTAGTAAGTTGGGAGCATCCTCCAAGCCTGAGTATTCAGGCCAGTCACTCATACGGAAAAGGAACAAGAGAAAAGTCTCAGTGCCAGAGCAATGTATGACTTGTAACTTTCAGTATGGCAAAAAAATATAGAAGAGAGATATGATGATGTGTTAAACTGAAATCAAAGAAACACAGAGATAAAAATTAAGAAGATTTTGTTCAGTTTTAGTTTGGGTGTGTGGAAAAGGGTTGACCTCTCCTCTAAAGTTTTTAACCAGAATGCATATATTTTTACCATACACTCATACTATCTGTGAGTCAACTGCTTTCTGAAGGTCAAAAGCACAATTTTGAAGTAGTCCTCAATGGTTATACAATAATTACTAGGCTAAAGGAGATGCAAATATTCTATGGCATAACACATTTAAAACAATAATGCATTTAAATCTCCAATACCTGGAGCTCCAGAGAAAGTGTTCATCAGTTAAAGGTAATTTATAAATTAATAATGGGGCTCACAAAATAAAGAATTCAACAAAAGAACAAACAAGATGGTATATACAAAATAGATGTTAAGGTACATTAAGAAAATTTAAAAGGAAATTAAAAATGTTCTAAAACAAATGAAGATGGAAGTGCAACATATCAAAAATCTGTGGGCTACTAAAGGCATTCGGATCTGGCTGAAAAGCCCATGGGAGTATTTCAGGCATGGAAAGCCAAGACACTCTGGCAAAAAAAAAAAAAAAACACAACAAACCTAAATGAAAGATCTCTCCGAGTGAGATCCCAGTGGAAAGAATGGGCCATCAAAGAAGGGGGTACCTTTCTCTGAAGGGAGGAGAGAACTTCCACTTTGACTATGGCCTTGTCTAAATAAGATCTGAGTTGGCGAACTCAGGAGGCTTCCATAGGAAGAAGCCTTGGCAACCCATGACAAGAGCCTAGGGTGATTACTGATGCCATAAACAAGAGTGTCAATTGTTAAATCAACAGGAGTCACTGTGCACTTACTCCTCATGTGGGATCTCTGTCCTTAATGTGCTGTACATTGAGACTTAATGCTATAACGAGTACTCAAACAGTATATTTCACTTTGTGTTTCTATGGGGGTGCAAACTGTTGAAAGCTTTACTTAATGTATACTAAACTGATCTTCTGTAAAAAAAAAAAAAAAAAGAAAGAAATTATCAGTTCCCAACTTGACTCTCACTGGGATTAAACATGACAATAGGTCTGATCTGATTTCATCATCATTTAAAAAATCATCTATTATTTTTCACTTTATGTTTCTGTGTGGGAGCAAACTGTTGAAATCTTTCCTTGATATATGCTAAACTGATCTTCTGTATATAAAGAGAATCGAAAATGAAGCTTGATGTGAATGGAAGGGGAGAGGGAGTGGGAAAGGGGAGGGTTGCGGGTGGGAGGGACGTTATGGGGGGAAGCCATTGTAATCCCTAAGCTGTACTTTGGAAATTTATATTCATTAAATAAAAGTTAAAAAAAAATCTGTGGGCTATAACAAGAGTTGTATTAAGATGGAAGTTTATAGTAATAAGAAGATAAATTTTAAACAGGAATATTCCAAATAAACAATATAATGATGCACCTCAAGGACTCAGAAAAGCAAGAACAATGCAAATCCAACATTAGCAGCAGTCAAAAAGTAATAAGGATCAGATAAAAATAAGTGAATTTAAAACAAAAAATGCAAAATATCAACACTATTGAGAAATGAGTTTTTTAAAAGTTAAGCAAAATAGACAAAGCTTTAGTCAGAATAACAAATAAAAAAGGACACAAAACTCAAATAAACAAAATTAGAGATGAAAAAGAAAACACTAAAAACTGATACCACAGAAATACAAAGGTCAAAAGAAACAACTGTAAGCAAGTATGTGTTAACAAACTGGAAAACTCAAAGATATGGATAAATTCCCAGATACAAATTACCAAGGTTAAATAAAGAAGATGACAGAAAATCTAAATGGGCCCATAAGACATGATGACTTTAAACTTGAATTCTACAAAACATTTGAAGGAAAACTAACTGTACTACTTCTCAAACTTCCAAAACATTGAAATCAATGGTAGTCTACCAAATTCTTTTCACAAGACCAGAATTACTCTGATACCAAAACCAAACAAAGATACATCACAAAAAGAAAACTACAATCAATATCCTTAATGAACACTGATGTAGAAATTTTCAACAAAGCATTAGCAAACCTAATTCAACATTACATTAAAAAGATCATACATCATGATGAAGTGGGGTTCATCCCAAGGACACAAGGATGGTTCAATATTTTCAAATTAATAAATAAATCATATCAACAACATGAAGAATATAACCATGTGATCATCTTAATAGATACAGAATAAAAAGCATGTGATAAGATCCAATGTCCCTTCATGATAAAAATCTGACAAATCAGGTATACAAGAAACATACCTCAAAATGATAAAGGCAATATATTGTAAGCCTACAGCCAATATTGTACCTAGTGGGGAAAAGCTAGAAGCATTTCCCCTCAGATATGTAATAACATAAGGATGCGTGCTCTCACCACTTTTTTTTTAAATTTATTTATTTACGAAAAGAGAGAGATTTTTCATTCCACTGGTTTACTCTCCAAATATTTGCAACAGCCCAGGGCTGGGGCAGGCCAAAGCCTGAAGCCTTAAACTCCATCTAGGTCTCCCACATGGGTGTCAGGGATACAAGTACTTAGGCCAAAATCTACTGCCTTCCCAGGTGCATTAGCAAGAAGCTAGATAGGAACTGGAGCAGGCAGGACTTGAATCAATACTCCAATAAGCAATATGGGCATCCCAAGGTATGGCCTAACCTGCTGTGCCACAAGCCACCCCAACTTTTCACCACTCTTGTTCAGTCTGTTATTGAAAGTATTTGTATGAGCAATTAGGGAAGGGAAACAAATAAAGCATCAAAACTGGAGAGGAAGAAATCAAAATTCTATGTTTGGAGATGATGTGATTTTGTACATGGGAAAATATACAGTTTCATCAAAAATTTATTAGAACTGAAATACTAATCCAATTATGTTGTAAGATATAAAATCAATGCACAAAAGACAGTAGTGCTTTTATACACCAATAATTATTTTACTGAAGGGAAACCAAGAAACAAATCCCATTCACAATAGCTATAAAAAATAAGTATCCAGGAATAAATTTAGCAAAAATGAAGGATCTCTACAATGAAAATTATACAACACTGATGAAAGAAATCTTCAATGGCACATAAACACACAAGTAGAAACATATTCCTTGTTCGTGGGTTGTAAGAATTAATATTGCTAAAATGTCCATACTACATAAAGCAATCTATAGATTCAATGAAACAGCAATGGAACCACAAAAGACACAGAATAGTCAAAGTAGTCTTGAGCAAAAATAAACAAATAAATAAATAAAGCTGGAAGTATTGCAATGTGAGATTTCAAAGCATACTACAAAGCTATAGTAATTCAATAGTACGACACTGGTATAAAAACCAACATTTACATCAAAAGAACAAAGAACCAAGAAATTTTTTTAAAGATTTTATTTTATTTATTTGACATATAGAGTTACAGACAGTGAGAGGGAGAGACAGAGAGAAAGGCCTTCGATCCACTGGTTCACTCCCCAAATGGCAGTGACGGTCGGAGCTGGGCCAATCCAAAGCCAGGAGCCAGGAGCTTCTTCTAGGTCTCCAACATGGATGCAGAGGCCCACAGTTTTGGGCCATCTTCTTTTGCTTTCCCAGGACATAGCAGAGAGCTGGATCGAAGTGGAGCAGCCGGGACTCAAACCGTCGCCCATATGGGATGCTGGCACTTCAGACAGTGGCTTTATTTGCTATGCCACAGCACCAGACCCAATAACCCAGAAATTAATCCACTTAGATACAGCTAGCTGATATTTGACAGAGGGACAAAGAACATACATTAGAAAAAGGACAGTCTTTTCAGTAAATGGTGCTGATGATTCTGGACAATAATAATAATAATAAATAATATTACATGTGATATTATATATATTATATATAAACTTAACAATAGAAAAAAAAGCAAGTTTAGTTAAGAAATGGGCAAAGGACCTAAATAGTTCTCAAAAGACATATAAATAGCCAACAAATGTATGAAAAATGCTTAATATAAATAGCTATTAGAGAAATGCAAATCAAAACTATGAGACATTACCTTACCCCTGTCAAAATGAATATTATCAAAAAGACAGAAAATAATAAGGATGTAGCTAAAGGTGATCTCTTATATACTGTAGATGGGAATGTAAATTATTACAGCCATTATAAAAAACAGTACGGCAATTTCTTACAAACTAGGACTACAACTGCCATACAACCCACTACTAGATATATATTCAAAAGATATGGAATCTTGTTCTACCATATTTATAGCACTCTTCACAATAATCTTGATGAGGAATCAATAAAGGTATCATTATGAGATGAATGGATAAAGAAAATGTTGTGTACATATATAATGGAGTATGATTCAGACATAAAAAGGAAGGAAGTTCTGTCATTTGCAGCAAAAAATGGATGGAACTGGAAAATTTCATGTTTAATGAAATAATCAACAGAGAATGACAATACTGCATGTTCTCCCTAATATGTGGAAGCTAAAAAAAAAACAAACTGAAAAGAAAATGGTGATTATTAGAAGCTGAGAGGGCAAGGGGGATAGAAGGAGGTTGGATAATGGATACCGAATCAGAGTCAGGTCAAAGACTAAGTTCCCACAGCATAGTGGGGAGATTGAAGTTCACAATAACCTAGTATATACTGTGTGAACAAGCAGAGGAAAATAGCTCTAAGCCTCTAATCATGATATGGTGTTGAAAAGGGGGTTAGTGTTAACTATAGTGTTAACTATCCTGTTTTGATCAGGGCATATTTTTACATGTATTGAGATATCTCACTGTAGCCCATAAATATGTAAAGTTATTGATAATATAAAATTTCATTAGAAAAAAAGATAGTGGAGGAGGAAAATTAAAAATATCCATATATATTGAATATATCTAATCACAGTTCTAGAAAGAAGACACTAGAAATGATGCAGCTGAGAAGCCACATTAGAAAAAGACATTGGCTGTCTTTCCTCCACTTGTGATGAAAATGCTTTTATCAGAACAATCCTCCTGATAAGAAGAACCATAGTACTGAAAAAAATGGAAAAACAAAGGTTTAAAGCCAGCAGCTAGGACACTGTGTCAAGGTCCTAAAGAAAAGAAAACTCTCCTTAATGTGAACTTCAAGGGGAAAGGTTGGGGGGTATCTAATCTATCTCGAGTTTATTTTTGGATATGGTAAGAGGTGGGAATCAGCCCTTTTCCTGATTCCACCTTCCTTTAATGCATACTGTTGGAGGGAGAAGTGATGGCCCAAGTGGTTGGGTCCCTGCCACCCAGGGGATAGATCCAAGGATTGTGTTCCTGACTCACAGGTGAGCCACTGAGGGCATTTGGGAATTCAACTAACAGATGGGAGTTCTCTCTCTCTCTCTCACTCTCTCTCTCAGTATCTATCTCACTCTCACTGTTCTCCTTTTGCTATGTCTCTATTTCTCAAATGAATGATTTTATTAAAAAAAAAAAAAAAAAAAAAAAAAAAAAAAAAAAAAAAAAAAAAAAGGTCCTGGCTGGCGCCATGGCTCAATAGGCTAATCCTACGCCTATGGGTTCTAGTCCCGGTTGGGGCGCTGGATTCTGTGCCGGTTTCCCCTCTTCCAGGCCAGCTCTCTGCTGTGGCCCAGGTGTGCAGTGGAGGATGGCCCAAGTGCTTGGGCCCTGCACCCCATGGGAGACCAGGAGAAGCACCTGGCTCCTGGTTTCGGATCAGCATGCGGTGTGCCAGCTGCAGCGCACCGGCAGCCATTGGAGGGTGAACCAATGGCAAAAGGAAGATCTTTCTCTCTGTCTCTCTCTCTCTCACTGTCCACTCTTACTGTCAAAAAAAAAAAAAAAAAAGGTCCTGATACTATGCAGCAGATGTTAATTCTAAAACCACTTGCAGGTTTATAAATATCTCCAAATTAAGTTAAAATGCAATAAAGGAGACTACTTCTTCAGAATGATGAAGTAACAGGATTTGTATATACCATTTACTTGAAGTTAAGACACAAAGTATAAGAGAAATGACTGTCTAGATATTAGGCAGGGGCCGGCATTGTGGCATAGCAGGTAAAACCTCCCACTTCCTGGGCACTGGTTCCTGTTGGAACTGCTCCACTTCCAATCCAAGTACCTGCTGATGGCCTGAGAAAAGCAGTGGAAGACAGACCAAGTACTTGGGTGTCTGCATCCACGTGGGAGACCCAGATGAAGCTCCTGGATCCTGGCATAGGCCTGTCTCCACCCTGGCTATTGAGGCTACTTGGCTGGGGGAGGTGAACCAGCATACAAAACACCTCTATCTCCCTCTCTCTCTATAACACTGAATTTCAGATAAATAAATAATTTTTTTAAAAAAGCATATTAGGCAAAAAAAAAACTGTAAATCCTTGAAAGATGTGAGACAAATAAGACAACATCTATAATTACTCATTTTCTACACTGAGGGAATTTATAGGCTATACCATAGGAAGGAATAACCCCTTATACACTGTTACTAATTTGATCAAAAAGAAATATTATTTTAATTTCCATTTATTTTTTCATGAATGAAATCAGTGAAATTATATGTCTATTCTTATATTTAAAGAACTTTTCTTTTTTCTTTTTTTTTTATTTTTATCTAGTAAATATAAATTTCCAAAGTACAGTTTATGGATTAAAAAGCTTTTCCCCCCATAACTTCCCTCCCGTTCATACCCCTTCCATCTCCTGCTCCCTCTCCCATTCCATTCACATCAAAATTCATTTTCAATTATCTTTATATACAGAAGATATATTTAGTATATATTAAGTAAAGATTTCATCTGTTTGCACCCACACAGAAACACAAAGTGTAAAATACTGTTTCAGTACTAGTTACAGCATTATTTCACATTGGACAACACATTAATGACAGATCCCACATGATGAGTAAGTACACAGTGACTCCTGTTGTTGACTTAACAATTTGACACTCTTGTTTATGGCGTCAGTAATCTCCCTAGGCTCTAGTCATGAGTTGCCAAGGCTATGGAAGCCTTTTGAGTTCGCTGACTTCGATCTTATTTAGACAGGGTCACAGCCAAAGTGGAAGTTCTCTCCTCCCTTCAGAGAAAGGTACCTCCTTCTTTGATGGCCCATTCTTTCCACTGGGATCTCATTCACAGAGATTTTTCATTTAGGGTTTGTTTTTTGTTTTTTTTTTTTTTTTTTTTTTTTTTTTTGCCAGAGTGTCTTGGCTTTCCATGCCTAAAAT
The DNA here is from genome assembly GCF_051225735.1 of Oryctolagus cuniculus. Taxonomy (NCBI): domain Eukaryota; kingdom Metazoa; phylum Chordata; class Mammalia; order Lagomorpha; family Leporidae; genus Oryctolagus; species Oryctolagus cuniculus. Next base: position 104,462,528 of record NC_142873.1, read on the forward strand.
ACTCGCATGGGCTCCTCAACCAGATCTGAATGCCTTAAGGGCTGATTCTGAGGCCAGAGTGCTCTTTAGGACATCTGCCATTCTATGAGTCTGCTGTGTATCCCACTTCCCATGTTCTCTCCCTTTTTGATTCTATCAGTTAGTATTCGCAGACACTAGTCATGTTTGTGTGATCCCTTTGACTCTTAGACCTATCAGTGTCATCAACTGTGAACTGAAATTGATCACTTGGACTAGTGAGATGGCATGGGTACATGCAACTTTGATGGGATTGTATTGGAATCCCCTGGCATGATTCTAACTCCACCATTTGGGGTAAGTCCGATTGAGCATGTCCCAAATTGTACATCTCCTCCCTCTCATATTCCCACGCTTATATTTAACAGGGATCACTTTTCAGTTAAAATTTAAACACCTTAGAATTATTGTGTGTTAATCACAGAGTTCAACCAATAGTATTAACTAGAACAAAAAAAAAACTACAAGGGATAAAGTATTATATTGTACATCAACAGTCAGGACAAGGGCTGATCAAGTCACTGTTTCTCATAGTGTCCATTTCACTTCTACAGGTTTCCTTTTTGGTTTTGGTTAGTTGTCACAGATTATGGAGAACATATGATATTGTCCCTTTGGGATCTGCTTAATTCACTCAGCATAATGTGTTCCAGATTCCTCCATTTTGTTACAAATGACCAGATTTAATTTTTTTACCACTGTATACTATTCTATAGAGTACATGTCCCATAATTTCTTTATCCAATCTGCTGTTGATGGGCATTTGGGTTGGTTCCAGGTCTTAGCTATTGTGAATTGAGCTGCAATAAACATTAATGTGCAGACAGCTTTTTTGTTTGCCAATTTAATTTCCTTTGGGTAAATCCCAAGGAGTGGGATGGCTGGGTTGTATGGTAGGGTTATATTCAGGTTTCTGAGGAATCTCCACACTGACTTCCACAGTGGCTTAAACAGTTTGCATTCCCATTAACAGTAGGTTAGTGTCCCTTTTTCCCCACATCCTCGCCAGCATCTGTTGTTGGTAGATTTCTGAATGTGAGCCATTCTAACCAGGGTGACGTGAAACCTCATTGTGGTTTTGATGTGCATTTCCCTGATTGCTAGTGATCCTGAACATTTTTTCATGTGTCTGTTGGCCATTTGGATTTCCTCTTTTGAAAAATGTTTATTGAGGTCCTTGGCCCATCTCTTAAGTGAGTTGTTTGTTTTGTTGTTGTGGAGTTTCATGATCTCCTTGTAGATTCTGGTTTTAATAACCCTTTATCTATTGCATATTTTGGACATATTTTTCCCATTCTGTCGGTGGCCTCTTCACTTTCCTGACTGTTTATTTTGAAGTACAGAAACTTCTCAATTTCATGAAATCCCAATTGTTAATTTTTCATTGACTGCCTGTGCTTCCGGGGGTCTTTTCCAAGAAGTCTTTGCCAATCCCTATGTCTTGCAGGGTTTCTCCAATGCTCTCTAATAATTTCATGGTGTCAGGTGGTAGATTTAAGTCTTTAATCCATGTTGAGTGGATTTTTGTGTAAGGTGAATGGTAGGGGTCTTGCTTCATGCTTCTGCACGTGGTAATCCAATTTTCCCAGCACCATTTATTGAATAGACTGTCCTTACTCCAGGGATTAGTTTTGGATCCTTGACCAAATATAAGTTGGCTGTAGATGCCTGGATTGATTTCTGGTGTTTCAATTCTGTTCCATTGGTCTATCCATCTGTTTCTGTACCAGTACCATGTTGTTTTTATAACAACTGCCCTTTAGTATGCCCTGAAATTTGGTATTGTTATGCCTCCAGCTTTGTTTTTGTTGTGCAAGATTGCTTTAGCTATTCGAGGTCTCCTATGTCTCCATATGAATTTCAGCAACATTTTTTTCCAGATCTGAGAAGAAGATCTTCGGTATCTTGATTGGTATTGCATTGAATGTATAAATTGCTTTTGGGAGAATGGACATTTTGATGATATTGATTCTTCCAATCCATGAGCATGGAAGATTTTTCCATTTTTTGTTATCCTCTTCTATTTCTTTCTTTAAGGTTTTGTAATTTTCATCGTAGAGATCTTTAACGTTTGGTTAAGTTTATTCCAAGGTATTTGATTGTTTTTGTGGCTATTGTGAATGGTATTGATCTTTGAAGTTCTTTCTCAACTGTGGCATTGTCTGTGTATACAAAGGCTGTTGATTTTTGTGCATTGATTTTATACCCTGCTACTTTGCCAAACTCTTCTATGAGTTCCATAGTCTCTTAGTAGAGTTCTTTGGGTCGCCTAAATAAAGAATCATATCATCTGCAAAGAGGGATAGTTTGAGTTCTTCCTTCCCAATTTGTATCCCTTTAATTACTTTTTCTTGCCTAATAGCTCTGGCTAGAACTTCCAGAACTATATTAAATAGCACTGGTGAGTGTGGGCATCCCTTTCCGGTACCAGATCTCAGTGGAAATGCTTCCAACTTTTCCCCCATTCAATAGGATGTTGGCTGTGGATTTTTCATAAATTGCTTTGAATGTATTGAGAAATGTTCCTTCCATACCCAGTTTGCTTAGAGTTTTCATCATGAAAGGTTGTTGTATTTTATCAAATGCTTTCTCTGCATCTATTGAGATAATCATATGGTTTTTCTTCTGCAGTCTGTTAATGTGGTGTATCACATTGATTGATTTGCGAATGTTGAACCATCCCGGCATACCAGGGATAAATCCCACTTGGTCTTGGTGGATGATCTTTCTGATGTATTGTTGCATTCTATTGGCCAGAATTTTATTGAGGATTTTTGCATCTATGTTCATCAGGGATATTGGTCTGTAATTCTCTTTCAATGCTGCATCTTTTTCCGGCTTAGGAATTAAGGTGATGCTGGCTTCATAGAAAGAATTTGGGAGGATTCCCTCTTTTTCAATTGTTCTGAATAGTTTGAGAAGAATTGGAGTCAGTTCTTCTTTGAATGTCTGGTAGAATTCAGCAGTGAATCCATCTGGTCCTGGGCTTTTCTTTTTTGGGAAGGCCTTTATTTCTGTTTCAATTTCTGTCACAGTTATGGGTCTGTTTAGGTTTTCTATGTCTTCCTGGTTCAATTTAGGTAGGTTGCATGTGTCCAGGAATTTATCCATTTCTGATAGATTTCCCTGTTTCCTGGCATACAAGTCCTTGTAGTAATTTCTGATGATTCCTTTTATTTCTGTGGTGTCTGTTGTTACATTTCCTTTTTCATCTCTGATTTTATTGATTTTGGTCTTTCTCTTTGTCGCTCCCCCTCTTCATGGAGGAACGACACCAAACCCTGCCTAGGCTTCATATCCGAGTCACAGCACCATTATGTCACTCCCCCTCTTCGTGGAGGAACGACACAGGACCCTGCGCTGTTCTTTTGTCTGCTCGGCCCTTCCCGGGTTTGCTGCTGGTTCTTCCCGGGTTGGCTACCGACCCTTCCACCTCCATGGAAGGGCGGTTCCGCCTGCCACTTTCCCCACTTCCGCGGGGGAGCAGCACACCGCCGGCCGGCTCTCTCGGGGGCTGCACAGATGTTCCTTCAGATAGATGTTCCTGGTGCATGTTGTCTCTCCCCTCCTTTATAGTCCTCTTCTGCCAATCCCAACTCTGCTACCCACACGCCGAGTACGCTGCTCTCCTCCAATCAGGAGCAGGTCCTACAGTTTATTGGTTGAACTGGAGGCAGCTGTGTAGAAGCTGTTTACTCCTCTCCCAGGGCCATATTGTGGGAAAGCAGATGCATAGAATAAGTCTTAATTCCAGTCTAGTCCAAGTTGCTCCCCACACTCTTCTTTTTTAGTTAGCTAGGCCAATGGGGTGTCAATTTTATTTATTTTTTCAAAAAACCAGCTCCTTGTTTGGCTAATTTTTTGTAATGTTTTTCTTAATTCAATCCTGTTGATTTCTTCTCTGATTTTAATTATTTCTCTTCTCCTACTAGATTTGGGTCTGGTTTGCTGCAGTTTTTCTAGATCCTTGAGATGAACTGAAAGCTCATTTATTTGGTGCCTTTCCAATTTCTTGATGTAGGCACCTATTGCTATAAACTTTCCTCTTTACACTGCTTTTGCTGTATCCCATAAGTTTTGGTATGTTGTGCTGTTATCCTCATTTACTTCCAGAAAGTTTTTGATTTCTCTGTTGATTTCTTCTATGACCCATTGTTCATTCAGGAGCATGTTGTCCAATCTCCATGTGTTTGCATATGCTCTAGAGATTCCTGAGTTGCTAATTTCCAACTTCTTTCCCCTATTGTCGCTCCCCAATTCGCGGAGGAACGACGCGGGACCCTGCGCTGTTCTTTTTGCCTGGCCCTTTCCCGGGTTTGCTGCCGCTCCTTCCTGGGCTTGCTGCTGGCCCCCACCGCCTCCGCAGAGGGGCAGCACCCTCACCACTTTCCCCGCTTCCACGGAGTAGCGGCACACTGCCGGCCGGCTCTCTCGGGGGCTGCACAGGTGTTCCTTCAGATAGATGTTCCCCTTAGATGTTCCCTGGTGCATGCCATCTCTCTCCTCCTTTATAGTCCTCCTCCGCCAATCCCAACTCGGCTGCCCACATGCTGAGCACGCTGCTCTCCTCCAATCAGGAGCAGGATCAGCTCCTGCAGCTTCTAGTAGTCAAGATGAATCAGCTGTGTAGAAGTTGTTTGCTGTCTCTCAGTGCCATATTGTGGGACAGCAGATGCATAGAATTAGTCTTAGTTCCAGTAATTTAGTCTAGTCTCAGTTGCTCCCCACACCCTATGGTTTGTGAAGCTGCATGGTATGTTTCTAATTCTTTTGAATTTGCTGAGACTTGCTTTATGGCCTAGTATGTGGTGAATCCTAGAGTAGGTTCCATGTACTGCTCAGAAGAAGGTAAATCCTTTAAGTGTAGGATGAAAAGTTCTGTAGATATCTGTTAGATCCATTTGGGCTATAGTGTCATTTAAATCTACTGTATCCTTGTTGATCTTCTGTCTGGTTGATCTGTCTATTTCTGAGAGTGGAGTATTGAAGTCCCCCAGTACTATTCTATTGGAGTTTAAGTCTCCCTTTAAGTCCCTTAACAAATTTTTTATATAAACTGATGCCCTGTAATTAGGTGCACGTGCATTTATAATAGTTATATCTTCCTGTTGAATTGATCCCTTAATCATTATATAGTGCCCCTCTTTGTCTCCTAACAGTTTTTGTATTAAAGTTTATTTTGTCTAATATTAAGATGGCTATGCCTGCTCTTTTTTCATTTCTGTTGGCATGGTATATCTTTTTCCAGCCTTTCATTTTCAGTCTGTATGCATCTTTGTTGGAAAGATGTGTTTCTTGTAAGCAGCAAATAGATGGGTTCTGTTCCTTAACCCATTCAGCCAATCTGTGTCTTTTAACTGGACAGTTGTGGTCATTAACATTCAATGTGACTATTGATAAGTAGTAACTTTGCCCTGCCATTTGCCAAAGATATTTTCTAATATATGCTTTGAGCTTCCTGTGATCTTTTGCTGTGAGGTTTACTTCATTTACCTTCTTTCATATTGATGGCCATGTTTCTGTGTTTCTGTGTGTAACACATCTTTAAGCATCTTTTGCAGGGCTGGACAAGTGACGACAAATTCTTTCAATTTCTGTTTGCTATGAAAGGTCTTTATTTCACCTTCATTCACAAATGAGAGCTTTGCAGGATATAATATTCTGGGCTGGCAGTTTTTCTCTCTTAGTACCTGGGCTATGTCTCGCCATTCTCTTCTAGCCTGTAGGGTTTCTGATGAGAAATCTGCTGTGAGTCTAATTGGAGATCCTCTGAGAGTAATCTGACGTTTCTCTCTTGCACATTTTAGAATCTTTTCTTTATGTTTCACTGTGGTTAGTTTGATTACAACGCATTGTGGTGAGGATCTCTTTTGGTCATGTTTACTAGGGGTTCTATGCGCTTCCTGTATTAGGATGTCTCTTTCTCCAAACCCAGGAAGTTCTCTGCTAGTATCTCACTAAAAAGGCCTTCTAATTCTTTCTCTCTCTCCATGCCTTCAGGAACTCCTAGAACCCAAATGTTGGGTTTTTTAATAGTATTCTGTAGATTCCCAACAATGTTTTTTTAGATTTCTAATTTCCTCTTCTTTTCTTTGGTTTGACTGTATACTTTCCTGTGCTCTGTCTTCTAAGTCCAATATTCTCTCTTCTGCTTCACTGACTCTGCTTTTAAGGCTCTCTAATATATTTGTCATTTGATCTATTGAGTTCTCCATTTCATTTTGATTTCTCTTCGCTTATAACACTTTCCTGTTCTACTGGTTTCTGCATTTCATTTTGATTCCTCCTTAAGATTTCATTTTCACAAGAGAGATTTTCTATCCTGTCCAGTAAGGATTTCTGTAGCTCAAGCATTTGTTTTTGAAAGCTTCTAAATGTTCTTATCATAAATTTTTTGAAATCTGTATATTACATTTCTTCCATCTCATCATCTTCATAATCTTGGCTTGGGCTGTCTTGTTCATTTGGGGGCATCATAGTGTCTTCCTTGTTCTTGTTTCCTCAGTTTCTGCATATGTTGCTTGGCATTGTGGAGATATTCTTTGGATTCTTTTTCCCTTGCTGTGGTGTTTTTCTTGTTATATTATGACTGTATTAAGTGGACTGTCTGCTTTTGATGGAGCCTTAGAGGCTTGAGATGGGTGTGGCCAGAGAGCTCTGTTTGGTTCCTCAGGGTTAAGGGTGTGCCAAAGGTGACACTCCCTGGTTAGGCATGGTAAATCTCTCTCTCTCTCTCTCTCTCTTTTTTTTTTTTTTTTTTGATTCAGAAGGGAAGTAATTGCACACAGCTGAACGGAATTGAAGGTAGTCAGCTTCCGATCTCTGGCTCCTGTGGGTATAACATTTGCCTACTCTTTCCCAAGGACCACACAGGGAATCTGTTCTGCCCTCAGTGTGGGCTCAAATTCTCCTGCAGTCTCCCACTTGGTTGCCAAGGTTACCGAATTGTAGCATCTCTGGAGAGGACTCACATGAATTCCATGAGTTCTCTCACCCACTGTCTCTTTTTCCACAGTCTCAGTTCATTTGCTCCATACATTTACTAGGTCTTAATCTCCTGTTATTTCACCACCCCAGAGTCAGGTTTTTCTGCTTGGGTGAGGGCGGGTGTAGCCCTGAGGTCGTGCAGCTTTTACGTATGTCCAAAATGGCACCCGCTCTTTGTCTTTCTCGCCTTTGAGAGGTGAGCATAGAGAGAAACTTGTGTCTGTACCAGTCCCTTTTTTTTTCCTCTCTCCTCTAGTTAGCCTGGTGAACTTTGCCCCATGGGGCTTCAAGCCTCGTTCCCTCTAGGCTCCTCCTTCCACTTTCCCACCAGTGTCTTGGGCTATTGAGGTTCGGCTCACCTTGCGTTCCAGCGCTGGTGCATAGATTCTGCCACTGGTGTCCCAAACCATGGGCTCCCATGCCCTCCCCACAGGTCCACCATGAATCACTAGTTCTAGAAGAGTTTCCTCTGCTGTTTCTTCCCCAACACTTCCTTGAACCTGCAGTATCTCCACTTTTATTAAACTGTCTCTTCCCAGACTATCATTGTGCTCCCTTGCTATTCTGCCATCTTGCCAAGACTCCTAAGGAACTTTTCAATATCTTCTTTGTTAATTGCTTTTGTCTTCTGTCAACCCTGTATAAGGTCTTTTTTTTTCTTCTAAATTTTTAAAAGTCTATGAAAACTAGGAATAATTCCTTTTTACATGTTGCAAACACATCATTCAATTTTGCCATTTGGCTTTAATTTGTAATACAAGCCTTTCCTGTTTACATTTAATCAAATGTGTTAATTGTTTTTACTAAACCTTGATTATGAGGCAGAGTTAGAAAGTCTTTGTCTACATAAGGCTATAGAAGAACATAATCACTTTTTTAATACTTAAAAGATTTTATCATTTTATGTTACATCTGTTGTCTATTTGAATTTTTATGTAAACCAGAGATATGGACTTTATTTTCTAGATTTTTTTAAAATGTCTTTCAAATAATTACAGTAGCAGTTAGTAAAAAAAATTGTATTTTCCCAGAAATTTGATTTCTCATCTTCATCATAAATAAAATTGCCATGTCAGTTCAGTCCAGGAGAACTTCCTACTTCATATGAAAGTACATAAAAAAGTTTGTGGGAAATGGAATTTTGGAACAAAAAACTTTATTTGGTGGAGAAATATTTTAAAATCCATGCACAGCTGTTTCCTGATATGTGTTTTCCACCAGTTTTTATACTTACCCTCACATAACAGCAACCAGGCATTCCTGGAATAAATCTCATGGATTCATGGTGTGTTTTGTTTTTTTTAATGGTATTGTATTCTAATTTCTAAGATTTTATTTAACATTTTACATTGAGGTTTATAAATTACAATGACCAGTAACTGTATTATTTCTACTATCATTACCTTACATAGGAATCAATACAGTATTTGTTACATTAAAAAAGAAAGTGGGCATTCCCTTAACTTTTTAAAAGATTTTTATTTATTTATTTGAAAGACAGAGTTACACAGAGAGAGAGATCATCCATCTGCAGTGACCAGAGCTGGGCCAATCTGAAGCCAGGAGCCAGGAACTTTTGGGACTCCCATATGTATGCAGGAATCCAAGTACGCTTTCCCGGACACATTAACAGGGAGTTGGATTGGAAGTGGAGCACCAGGAACATGAACGCATGACCATATGGAATGCCTGCACCACAGGTGGCAGTTTTACCCACTACCCCACGGTGCCAACCATTCCCTTAATTTCTTATGCTCTAAAAGAATTACATAGTATTTACATATCTGTAAATTCTTGATATTAAAATTGATTCATTTGAACTTCTATCCCTAATGGTTTGAATTAAACAAGTAAAATTTATTTCAATAGGAAATCATCAATTCATTGAGATCTTGAAATATATTTACATAGATTAGCAATAACATTCCTTGATTATTTCTTCTGTCTTATAGATACTTCTACATTGTCATTTCTTATTTTGTGTTTTTTTTTTAAATTTCTTCCAAATTTTAGGGGGGTGGGAAATTAAATAAACTAGGAATTTGTCTATTTTGTTAATTTTCCCTCAAAATCCAATATTTGATTTACTAGACACACTAAATCTCAAATATCTATACTAATTTCCTCTTTTGTCTTTATTATTTCCCATCTAAAGCTTTCATTTGTTTTATTATTCTTTGTAGAGATTAATTTTTGCAAAAAAAATTTACTGGGAGGCAGAAGGAGAGAGAGAGAGAAAGAGACAGTGAGAGAGGGAGAGACAGACTGAAAACAAAAGAGAGGGGGGGTGTCAATCCAATGGTTTACTCAACAAATACCTAAAAATGCCAGGGGCTTGGCCCCACCAAAGGCAGAAGTCAGAAACTCAGTACAGGTCTTCCACATGGGTGGTAAGAATTCAATTACTTGAGCCATCACTGTTGCCTCCCAGGATATGCATTTGCAGGAAGTTGCAGTCGGGAGCCAAAGCCAGAGACAAGTATGGAACTCGAATACTCTGATGAGGACATTGGCATCTGAACCAGAGTCTAAATTACTAGGTTAAATTTCCATTCCTTTATAGTTTTATGATTTGGGAATTTAAATATGTTTATCTATGATTTAGTTGTTTTATATTTAAGTTATAGAAATTTCATATACTTCATATTTAGATATTCAGGAACATAGTGAAACTTCCCACCCTTATCCTCTCATGAGAACCACCATCCAAGGGCACACCCCCAGTGACCCAAAGATCTCCCACTGGCTCCACCTCTGAAATGCCATCATTAGATCAAGTCTCCATTCTTAATCAATCAACCATTAGACATTAGAGTTCAAGCTTCTGCATGAGTTTGAGGAAGACAAAATCCTACTCAACCTATAACAACACAATGTTCATTTTCCAGTTTCTGTGCATCATGTATTTTCCTGGCTTTTAATTTTACTTCTTTTGGAATTTGGAAAGATTTATGGTTTTGATTCTAATGATTATTTCTGTATTTAAATAATTGTTAAATATCCTCAGATTCCTGCATTGTCTTTAAAATGTCTTAAATTTGTTTAAAGAGAGAGTGACAAAGAAAAATTGACAACACAGAGATCTTCCATGTGCTGGTTCACTTCCCAAATGTCCACTGGGCCAGGCCAAAGCCAGAAACACAGAACTCAATCTCAGTGTCTCACATGAGTGGCAGGTACTCAGGGACTTGATCTAACATACACTGACTCCCAGAATGTACATCAGAAGTAAGCTGGAATCAGAAGCAGAACCAAGACTCAAACCCAAACATTACAGTAAGAGATCAGAGCAATCCAAGTGGCATATTAACTACTTCACCAAACTCCCACTGTATACATTTTTATTTAATTTTATACCATGTGGCTGGTTAGTTTGTTTTTAATGGTACACTTTGATGTCCACATAATGCTTTTATAATAATGAATTTATTCCACTTCCTTATAACTTCTTTTTTCTTTTAAGTGCATTATTTCTACTTTCTGAAAGCACATAATATTTACATATTATTTGACACTTGCTTCTCACCTTGGTAATCTTATATTAAAAGTTAACTCACTCTTATTGTTGAAATTTCCCTCACAATTTCTAGGTTGGATGAAATTCAGTATCTAGAACTTTGCCCAAGCATGGTTCAAGAACATAGATTCAGTTATTGCATGGTAAAATGACTTTTATGTAGTTATCATATTTACATCCAAGACAACTTGGATGGGTATAAAACCGTTGGATCAGATTTTCTTTTTTCAAATTTCTTAAAATTTGCTCCTTTGACCCCTTGATTTACATTTCACATTGCCAGAGGCCCTGAAGATTTTTATTTGCATGTGTAACTGATAAGTTTTTCTCAAATATTTATCAAATTAGTGATTCCTAGAAATTTTTTTAAGTACCTGGTAGGTCCTTTAGATACATAAATATACATCTTATTTTATTTCAGAAAGCATTTGTTTCATTAGAATTTTAAATGTTACTTGTCAGTGCTGAATTCCTCATCTTTAAATATTTTTATCACAATTATGTTCATTCTTTCTCAACTGTATTATCTTTAAAAGTCTATATCTGAAACTTTTCTCTTTTTCATTGTAGTTTTCTGAATTTCTTCAGAGTAGTTTATTTACTTTTTATTCAAATATAATCTTTTTGGGCATCTTGTAACTTAGTCTTCTAATATGGCTTATCATTTGTCCTATTTTTTAATTCAATCTATGCTCAATTAACTTCTTGGTTGTGCTCATCTTTGTATTTAGTTTTCAAATATCTAATACAAAATGTTTCTGTAGGTACTTGTTTCATAATATAAGTTTGCATTTTAATACTATATTCCATGAAATTTGTGCAATACTCCCATAGAAGCTTCATATGGATTTAGGAGAGTTATCTTCTCCCTGCTGGCTGATTGAGAGTAGAGAGGGAATTTTCCTCCTCTGAAAAGCTTATTTTCAAATTTTCTTATGTTTTCTTATAGTAGGTTTGCATAAAAAACAACTCCTACTTTCATATTTCTGTGAGAAGACTAACAGTTTGGATAGCTTTAAAGATATAGAGTCCAAGAACACTTTTCTGACAGTGTTAAAACAGTTTCTTTAATAGAAACTATGGCTTCGGGGCTCAATTTGGCATCTTATCTGCTTTTAAAATAAAGTTTTATTGGAACATACTCATGTTTATTGTATGTATTTCTATGGCTGCTTTCATACTACAAAGCTGAGGTGATGAGTTTGGACCAATACTCTATGGCCCATGACCCTGAAATATTTACCACATGTCCCTTGATAGAAAAAATGTACTCAACTCTTCTCTACTGGTTTAAATTTTCAGAAGAAGGCTCAGAAAATTTAAAATTAGGTGCATGTTACTTACATGATTAGTCAGATGTCCTTCTAGAGGACTGGATTTTAAGATATGATTTCCTTAAAAGGGTATATCCTGAGCACCTTATAATGGAGTTGGCAAAACAAAGCAATACCACTCATAACTTCATTTTTCTGGTAGTAGATGAAATACAAGTTGTATATCTAAATCCCTTCTGTGAAACTTTGCCTGAGTTATAATATTCCACACAAAAACTCAGAGAAATATTTATTATGTCTCTTGCCACAGATGAGGATGCTAATGCTTAGAAAATTTGCTCACTTTGTTCAAGATACTTTTACTGATAAATAACTTTGCTATTCCAGCATAGGTCCCTCTGGTTGAAAATTCTACATTCCACAGATCTCATCTGCTAACTCATGAATGTTAATTAGGCAATTTATACAACTAGTCTAGGTAAGTCTCAAGAATGTTGTCCTTCAAGAATAATATTCTTTTCACTTCTATTTTAACTTGCTCTTATCTCTTATTAATTTGAATGATTTAATTCCATACCAAATACTCCTAACCCCTTTCTTTATTCCTGTGCCTAACTTTCATGAAAGATAATTCTGCCTACATGAAAAAGCACAGAGCCAACTATTTTCATAATACACTGTCTACTTTATCACTTCTGTCGCTCCCCCTCTTCGTGGAGGAATGACACTAGACCCTGCCTAGGCTTCATATTCGAGTCACGGCACCATTATGTAGCTCCCCGTCTTCGTGGAGGAACGACACAGGACCCTGCGTTGTTCTTTTGTCTGCTCGGCCCTCCCCGGGTTTGCTGCTGGTTCTTCCCGGGTTGGCTACCGACCCTTCCACCTCCATGGAAGGGCGGTTCCCCCTGGCCACTTTCCCCACTTCCATGGGGGAGCGGCACACCGCCGGCCGGCTCTCTCGGGGGCTGCACAGGTGTTCCCTCAGATGTTCCCCTTAGATGTTCCTGGTGCATGTTGTCTCTCTCCTCCTTTATAGTCCTCTTCACCAATCCCAACTCTGCTACCCACAACGCCGAGTACGCTGCTCTCCTCCAATCAGGAGCAGGTCCTACAGTTTATTGGTTGAACTGGAGGCAGCTGTGTAGAAGCTGTTTCCTCCTCTCCCAGCGCCATATTGTGGGAGAGCAGATGCATAGAATTAGTCTTAATTCCAGTAACAGTCTAGTCCGAGTTGCTCCCAGTTGCTCCCCACAACTTCATTGGGAAAACTGGACCTTTGACACCAATTTATCTTCAGGTACATATCAAATTTAGCTTATTTTTTGGTCTGAGTACAAAACTCTGAAACCCAGAATGGCTACATATTTATCATTTTCCTTTTGTGTCATATATCACCAACCCTCACAAGTCTGTAAAAGTAAAAGCAGCATTTACACACACACACACACACACACACACACACACACACACACCATGTATAGATTTTAAGAGCAAAATATGGTAACCCTCTGTTCAGAAGTTCCTGGAATTGAGATGGTAGAGGGGTCTGACTGCACCATACAATAAAGGCATCTGAGGAGAAACATGCACACAGCAGAGAGAGTTCTTGAGTGCTTAGCCATCAAAAGTAGATTTGTTTTTCTAGACCAAATTTTCATTTGAAATTGCTTTGCACCATAAGAATGGGCTTGATGTTTCACTGATTGTAATGAGGCAAAACCCATAAGTTGAAATGAGGTGAAGGACAGATTGTTTTCAAGGGGGAAGCATGAATGTCAGAGGACACCAGACATCGTATCAGGGTCTGCTGTGTGCATGTTTGGCTTACCTGAGCTTTTTCTACTTTGCTTCTTGGAGAGAAACACCCAAAATCACACTGGGAAAAAAAAACCAGACATATACTGTAGCCTTCTATTGAGATTGCTTGCTGGGACTTAACATTTGTCCAGAGATTTGGGACAACCCAGACAGGGGGTTTAGAACAGAGATCATCTATTAAAAAAATACTCAAGTTTGCAGGAGAGTCTACTATTTTTTATCAGTCAGAATTAATTGTAAACTCTGATTTTGGCATTTATTCACTCAATTATCTTTATCAAATTGTTTTCTTAGATCTGAGCCTCAGTTCCCTTATCTGTGTAATAGAGTAAATAATTATATTCATATACCAAGTAGTTGTAAGAATAAAAGAAAATAAAGCAATAAAGTTCTTATAAGCTATGTATAGATTTTTGTTGATTATTGCCGACTTCAGCATTTTCTATATACAGCACTGATTTTGCACTTGAGTATGTAACTTATTTTAAGTCCTTACATGCAGGGACAATATTTTATTTTTCCTTATCAATACAATATGACATTTCTCATTAATAGTAAAAAAAAAGAGAGAAGTTTAGGAAGTTTCTGATTAATGTTCTCAATTTTTGTTGAAAAGAGTGAGAACAAGACTGGTAACAGAGATGCATAGTTGTGATACTCAATGATACAACTGGAGAGATGTGAACCAAAGTAAACGGCTTGAAAGTGGTGCTAAAGGCTCAGCTAGGGTTGGAGAGTGTAAATCTGTATCATTGTAAATCAGCCTGAAAATTGAAGGAATGAAAAGAGAGGCAAAATGTTTTTGTCATTACATGTCACCAGAAGACAGCCATCCTTTAATGAGTATAGGAAAATCAAGGGAACAATTTGAAAAGAGATGAACTGTCGCTCCCCCTCTTCACGGAGGAATGACACTGAACCCTGCGCTGTTCCTTTTGCCCGGCTTTTCCCGGGTTAGCTGCCGACCCCTCCACCTCCGTGGAGGGGCGGCACCCCCCACCGCTTTCCCCGCTTCCACGGAGGAGCGGCACACCACCGGCCAGCCAGCTCTCTCGGGGGCTGCTCAGATGTTGCTCTCAGATGTTCCTTCAGATGTTCCTGGTGCATGTTGTCTCTCTCCTCCTTTATAGTCCTCTTCCACCAATCCCAACTCTGCTGCCCACACGCTGAGCAAGCTGCTCTCCTCCAATCAGGAGCAGTATCAGTTCCTGCAGCTTATCAAACTGATGAGGCAGCTGCGTAGAGGTTGTTTGGTCTCTCTCTCTCAGCGCCATATTGTGGGAGAGCAGATGCATAGAATAAGTCTTAATTCCAGTAACTTAGTCTAGTCTCAGTTGCTCCCCACAATGAACCATAAGTTTCTAAGCTCACAAAATCAAGAAATCAGGAGCATTTCATGGAAGATATGCTCCACAATTGGAAGAACAGATTTGAAAAGAGTTAGGTGAAGGACCACGTCAGGGGTTATCAGCAGAGAACAAAAGGGCTCTGAACTATAAATTGCTGAGGAGGGGAAATAGCAACTGATGAAAAATTCAGGAATTATTCTTGTGAGATGTTAAAGATGAAGGGAAAGGTGAATGAAGTTCACAAGACTTTCACTTTCAGCTATGACTACAAAGAGAGTTTATTGACCTTTGGAATCATGTTGGGCCCACTGAGATTCCAGTATAATCTTCCCACATGCAAAGTTTTTGTGTATGTAAACTAACTTACTCACAGTCTGGGATTAGGGAGTGGATATCATTAAGGGGATATTATCCTATCTGCCATAGGAGGTCACTGGAGTGGCAACACCTGAAGGAGATGTATAAGTAGATGGCCCCAGATGAGTCACCAAGTGCCCCTACACTTTAGTCTGGTTTGGACAAAAGCACATAAGATTCAGTCATTCTTCCTAGAGAGTCACTGAAATCTACTGAAGTAAAGAAGGCGGTCAATAGTGTGATAACTCTCAGGTTCATTTAGTATTTAGGATTACATGCTTTCAATGACAATGGACATAACAATAGATATGTTAAAGATGTCATTGCCTAATTACCAGGTTAAATGGCTTCTAACTCATTGAATTGAATGCCAACAAGAGACTGTAGACAGCCACAAACCTGCTCTCCTTTCCTTTGATGCTCAGTAATGCATACTGGAATTAATAGCTCATTCATATTTCACTGAGTTCACCTCATGGAATCACTGAGCTAATATGGAAATAATCTGACCAATTTACTTTCCATTAAGCAGGACCTGGAAGCAAATAAGTTTATTTTTAAAGATGAGTTATGTGATTGCTAACTTAAGTAAACTGACAATAAAATTTGCTTTTACTACACAAACATTAGTTTTAAAGTTATTAGAATCTAAGCTGTATCATTTTATAGCTATGTGACCTTGAGCATATAATGAAATACCTCTAAACCAGGGTTTGTCATATGAAAAAAAAAAAAAATAACTTGGTAAGCCATGTAGTAGAAAAACAAGTCTCTGAGGATTTGGACTGGAAAAGTCAAGGAAATAAGAGAACCAATCCAATTGTTCTAGGGAATCAAAAAATGAGAATTCAAAGATTAGAACACAATAGTAAAGTTCAAAAATGTAAACAAAAAACCTCAGAGAAGGAGGCCACACCTTCATTTTGAGACTTAGGATCAGGAATCGATAATACTGAATTTTAAATTGTGTTAATATGATAAAATACTTCATATTCCCAAAACCTTCAGTAAAATCTTATAAACAAATGCCTTACTATCAATGTTTTTTGAAACTAATTTAACTAATTTGGTTAATGCAAGACAGAACAAGACAAACAAAATGAAAAACATAATCCTAAATTCAACTAAATCCTTGGAAGCCACAGGAAATGCAAAAACAAAAGTCCTTTGCAGTAGACCAGCAGGGTTTTATTTTTAGAGAAGGTTTATGTTTCTACAGAAGATACAATAAAGGACCCATTAAATCATTCCTATAGCAATAACCTCCACCTCTTACTTATTCCTTTTTTGTTTCTATTAATAGCAATACTACATCCCTTTGTGTTTTTTACTTGTGTGTTCTATCACTCACAAAAAATATAAGTACCATGTGAACAATTCTTTGTCATTATTTGCATCCTTATAGACTACAACAGGGCCTTGTAACATATTCAGCGCCAACTCCTTGTCCCAGACAAACACACAAAAAAGTGTTCAATGTTCAATGACTAAATGGATGATTGTATACTCAGACCTTAAGTTGTTAGAGAATATGCTGGCTACCTTCCGAATTATACACATAAATAACAATAATATAAAAAATGAACACTGATCATTAACAAGAGAAGAAAGGATGGAAAAGGAGATGTAACATGGGTAAATAAAATAGAAAAAGAATTCAGTGCATTGATAGGAGGACATTCTTCCATGGGAAATGAAACTTTGCTAGGACAGTTTTTCTACTCAGCCATTATCACTATAACACTGCACAACAATCCAGCACAAATGTATTTGCAAAGAACAATTCATACTTATTACTTGCTTGCACATTTGCAAGTTTATTGATGGTCAATTGATCTAGAGTGTGTTTTTCATTCTTCTGGACCTACTGATCAACAGGTTCATATTTCTTTTGATGAGAAGATAAAAGTCAGGAAATGTTCAACAAAATTCCACAGTATTCTTAATAGATTAGAGCCAGTATACTATCTTTATCAACATTACATTGCAAAGCCCCGAATTTGCAAGGCAAAAAAATATACTCCTCTCATGGAGGTCAAGACAGCAGAAAGGTGATGAATACTTGTTCAAGAATCATCTAGTCTTTCACAGTACACTAGCTGATAATAAACCCAAAAATGGCAATGATTTAACAAGGGATTATTTATTGTAAAGGGCAGTTCAGTTGTGGAGGGAATTTTTTCACAGTTGCTAAGTGACCTAGGATTTTAATGGATAGTTGTGCCATCCTCTACATTTCAATTTCCCAAAACTGCACTACCCACTAGAGTATCCATATGTGACAACTGAGCACATTAAATGTGGATTTACTATTAATTAAGACATGCCATAATGTTACAAAATAAACACTGGACTTGGAAGAGATGATATAAATATAAATTATAAAAATAAGTTTTATATTGTGAATACATGTTGAAATAATTTTTTTGGACAGGCAGAGTGGACAGTGAGAGAGAGAGACAGAGAGAAAGGTCTTCCTTTTCCATTGGTTTACCCCGCAATGGCCGCTGTGGCCGGAACGCTGCGGCCGGCGCACCACACTGATCTGAAGCCAGGAGCCAGGTGCAGGTGAAAGTAACAGGTAAAATGTTTTAAAGTGACTACTTGAAAATCTTAAATTATACATCAGAAGTCATGAAAAAGTTCATGGAAAATGTGTATCATAAAAAAATTATGCATGGATATCAAAATGCTATTGCATCAAAATAAACTAATTTTCCATGAACTTTTTGAAGACATTTAACATGTACTCATTTTATGTTTGTTTTAGACAATACTGCTATACACTGCGGCAGTAAAACAGAAGAGTGGACAAACATCACCAGAGATTTTAGGGATTGGGGCCGGCGCTGTGGCACAGTGGGTTAAAGCTCTGACCTGAGCGCTGGCATCCCATATGCGCACTGGTTTTAGTCCTGGCTGCTCTTCTTCTGATCCAGCTCTCTGCTATGGCCTGGGAAAGCAGTAGAAGCTGGCCCAGGTCCTTGAGCCCCTGTGAAGTAGGCAGGCATACAGGTTAAAATCGATTAGGCTTGTGAGCTGGAAGACCACACCTTCGCCATGCCCCTGTGTGACCTCACGCCCTACCTGATACCTTCACCACCCCCTGTGTGACCTCATGCCCCTACCTGGCCACACCTGGGTGCCCACCAGCCAAGCAGGTTAATTAACCGCTCCCTTTGGAAGTGGGTTAAAAGCCTGGGACACAGTGTGTCCCGCCCTTCTCTTCTTCCCTGGCCTCTAGCCAGGAGGGGGCTGGCTGTAGCCCTGCGCAACCAGGGTGCATGGCCTTCAGGCCACCCGCCATAGGCTTCCTGGCCTAGATGCTCCTCCATGTGGCTGGTTCCTTGTGCTTAGTATGAACCCAGATTTACCCCCTCTCTCTCTCTCTTAGATAAAGCTCTCACTCTCCTATGCATCTTTCACACAAAATAAAAGCTTAAAATGAACCAGGCTGCCTCATTTATTTATGTTGGTATTTAGAATTCTTCTCTAAATATTAGGCAAGAACCCTCTCAGGCTTACTAATATTGGGGATTTATTAATAAGCATATGGTGATATCGTATGGCACCCCAAATTCTGGTAGCATATGTGGCATCCCAGATGGCACTTCTGGGGAATTTTAAGAGCCACATTTTTGTATAGATTTTAGGGGTCCATTTTCCAATATCACCTGCACCCACGTGGGAGACCCAGAAGAAGCTCCTGGCTCCTGGCTTCAGATCGGCACAGCTCCTGCCATTGCAGCCCTCTGGGGAGTGAACCAGAGGATGGAAGACCTCTCTCTCTGTCTCTACCTCTCTCTGTAACTCTGTCTTTCAAATAAATAAAATAAATTTTTAAAAAAAGATTTTAGTGACCATCCTTAGACAGTAGTAATGACCCTGCTTGTACTCCAATGACCAGAACTTTCATTAAGCACAGGGAGGGCTAAGAATGCAGTAGATCAGGAAAAAGATACAACAGAGAAAGGGAACATAGACCAAAATCCTTGATGAACATAGATACAAAAATCCTCAATAAAATACTAGCTAATGGAATCCAAAAACACAACTGAAAGAAAGAAAAAGAGGGAGAAACCCAAATCTATAAAATCAGAAATGAAAAAAAAGTATAACAGATATCACAAAAGTAAAAGGATTCATCAGGAATTACTACAAAGTGTTGTATGGCAACAAATTGGAAAACGTAGAAGAAAATGGATAGACTTCTGAAATATACAACCTTTCAAAATTGAGTCTGGAAGACAGAAAACTTAAACAGACCGATAACCAAGATGGAGGATAAATTAGCAATAAAGACCCCCACCAACAAAGAAAAGCCAAGGATCGAATAGCTTCACTGCTGAATTTAAATCAGCAATTCAGAATTAAAATTCCATCAGAAATTTAAAGAAGAATTAATTCCAATTCTTCTCAAGCCACTCAAAACAAGTGAAATGGAGGGAATACTCCCAAACTCCATCTATGAAGCCTGCTTCACCTTAATTCCTAAACCAGAAAAATATACAACAGAGAAAGAGAACTAAAAGACAATATCCCTGATGAACATAGATGCAAAAATCCTCAACAAAATATGATCTAATCAAATCCCAAAAACACATCAGAAAGATCATTCACCCAGACTAAGTGGGATTTATCCCTGGTACTCTGGGATGGCTCAACATTTGCAAATCAATAAATATAATATATCACATTAACTGAAGAACAAAAACACTATGATTATCTCAATAGATGCAGAGATAGCATTTGATAAAATACAACATCATTTCATGATAAAAACTTTAAGCAAGTCAGGTATAGAAGGAGCATTCCTCAACACAATCAGGTAATTTATGACAAGCCCACTGCCAGCATCCTACTATATGAGGAAATGTTGGACATATCCCCTCTAAGATCTGGAACCAGACAAGAATGCCTACTCTCACCATTGCTATTCAATATAGTTCTGGAAGTTTTAACCAGAGCCATTAGGCAAGAAAAAGAAATCAAAGGGTTAAAAATCGGGAAGGAGGAAGTCAAATTATCCTTATTTGCAGATGACATGATTCTTTATTTAGGGGATCCAAAAGACTCCACTGAGAGACTACTGGGATTAATAAAAGACTTTGTTAGTTGTCACCGATCAGGGAGAACATATGATATTTGTCCCTTTGGGACTGGCTTAATTCACTCAGCATGATGTTTTCCAAATTCCTCCATCTTGTTGCAAATGACCGGGTATCGTTGTTTTTGACTGCTGTATAGTATTTGATAGAGTACAGTAACTGAGCACCAAAGGGGAAACTTGTTGAAATGAAATGGACACTATGAGAAACAGTGACTTGATCAGCTCTTGTCCTGATGGTTGATGTACAATACAATACTTTATTCATTTTAGTATTTTTTTTGTTCTAGTACCATTGGTTGAACTCGGTTATTAACACACAATTATTCTTAGGTGTTTAAATTTTAACTGAAAAGTGATCCCTGTTAGGAATTTGGAAAACATTATGCTGAGTGAAATAAGCCAATCCCAAGGGACAAATACCACTTGTTCTCCTTGATAGGTGACAACTAACTGAGCACCAAAAAGGAAACCTGTTAAAGTGAAGGGAACATTATGAGAAACAGTGACTTGATCAGCCCTCACCCTGACTGTTGATGAGCAACTTAATATGTTACCCTTCTCAGTATTTTTTTTTTGTTAGTTCTACTTAATACTTTTGGTTGAATACTGTAATCAATACACAATTCTTCTTAAGTGCTGAAACTTAACTGAAAAGTGATTGCTGTTAAATATAAGAGTGGGAATAAAAGAGGAAAGAGATGTGCAATTCGGGACATGCTCAAGCTGACTTACCTCAAACGGTAGAGTTAGAAACATACCAGGGGATTCCAATTCAATCCCATCAAGGTGGCATGTACCAATGCCATCTCACTAGTCCCAGTGATCAATTTCTGTTCACAATTGATCATAATGATAGGACTAAGAACCAAAGGGATCACATAAACAAGAATAGTGTCTGTAAATACTAGCTGATAGAATAAAAAAGGGAGAGAATGATCCAACATGGGAAGTGAGATACACAGCAGACCCATAGAATGGCAGATGTCCTAAAAAGCACTCTGGCCTCAGAATCAGCCCTAAAGGCATGCAGATCCAGCTGAAAAGCCCATGAGAGTATTTCAGGCATGGAAAGCCAAGACACTCTGGGGAAAAAAAAAAAAAAAAACAACCTAAATGAAAGATCTCCGCGAGTGAGATCCCAGTGGAAAGAACAGGTCATCAAAGAAGGAGGTGCCTTTCTCTGAAGGGAGGAGAGAACTTCCACTTTGTCCATGGCCTTGTCTAAATATGATCAGAGTTGGTGAACTCAGGGGGCTTCCATAGCCTTGGCAGCTCATGACAAGAGCCTAGGGTGATTACTGAGGCCATAAACAAGAGTGTCCATTTGTTAAGTCAACAACAGGAGTCACTGTGCACTTAGTCCTCATGTAGGATCTTTGGCCTTAGTGTGCTGTACATTGAGATTTAATGCTATAACTAGTACTCAAACAGTACTTTGCACTTTATGTTTCTGTGTGGGAGCAAACTGTTGAAATCTTTACTTCATGTATGCTAAACTGATCTTCTGTATATAAAGAGAATTGAAAATGAATCTTGATGTGAATGGAAGGGGAGAGGGAGTGGGAAAGGGGAGGGTTGTGGGTGGGAGGGACGTTATTGGGGGGGAAGCCATTGTAATCCATAAATCGTACTTTGGAAATTTATATTCATTAAATAAAAGTTAAAAAAATAAAAGACTTTGATAAATTGGCAGGATATAAATTAGCACACAAAAATCACAGCCTTTGAAAACACAGACAATGCCAGGACTGAGAAAGAATTTCTAAGATCAATCACATTCACAATAGCTACAAACGATTTTAAATATCTTGGAATAAATTTAACCAATAATTTCCAAAATCTCTACAATATAAATTAAAAAACATTAAAGAAATAGAAGAAGACACAAAAAATTGGAAAATTTTTTTCATGTTCATGGATTGGAAGAATCAATATCATCAAAATGTCCTGGGGGCTAGTGTTGCGGCACGGTGGGTTAAAGCCACCACATGCATCATGGGCATCCCCTATGGGCACTAGTTCAAGTCTTGTCTGCTCCACTTCCAATCCAGCTCTCTATGGCCTGGGAAAGCAGTACAAAATGGCCCAAGTCCTTGAGCCCCTACACCTGTATAGGAGATCTCCAAGAAGCTCTTGGCTCCTGGCTTCAGATCAGCTCAACTCGGGCCACTATGGTCATTTGAGAAGTGAACTAGCAGAAGGAAGACTAATCTTTTTATTTGGCCCTACCTCTCTCTGTAACTCTGACTTTCAAATAAATTAAATAAATCTTTTTTTAAAAAATGCCCATACTACAGAAATCAATTTAAAGATTCAATGCAATCCCAACCAAAATGCCAACAACATTCTTCTCAGATCTGCAAAAATGATGCTTCAATATATGTGGAAATACAAGAGACCCTGAATAGCTAAAACAATCTTATACAACAAAAACAAGTCCAAGGCATCACAATACCTTATTTCAAGACATACTGCAGGCCAGTTATAAGCCAAACAGCCTAGTACTGGCACAAAAACCCATATGTAGACCAATGTAACAGAACAGAAACTCCAGAAATCAATTGATGCATCTACAATCAACTTATCTTTGATAAGGAAGTTAAACTCAATCTCTGGAGCAAGTATAGTCTCTTCAACAAATGGTACTGGGAAAATTGGATCTCTGTATGAAACAAGACCCCTACCTTATACCTTACACAAAAATCCACTCAAAATAGATCAAGGACCTAAATCTGATACCTTTAAATCACTAGAGAACACTGGTGAAACTCTGCAAGACATTGGCATAAGCAAAGACTTCTTGGAAAAGACTCTAGAAGCACAAAGTAAAAATTGACAAAAGGGATTATAACAAACTGAGAAGCTTCTGTAGTGTGAAAGACACACTCAGCAAAGTGAACAAGCAACCAACAGAATGGGACAACATATTTGCAAACTATGCAACTGATAAAGGGTTAATATCCAGAATCTATAAAGAGCTCAAGAAACTCAACAACAAGAAAAGAAAAATCCAGTTAAGAATTGACAAAAGACTTGAGCAGATTATTTTCAAGACAGGAAATTTAAATGGCCAACAGACACATGAAAAAATACTCAAGATAACTTGCTATCAGGGAAAAGCAAATCAAAACCACAATGAGGTTTCACTTCACCCCAGTTAGTGTAGCTCTCAGACAGAAATCAACAAACAACCAATGGTGAGGATGTGGAGAAAAAGGTACCCGAATCCACTGTTGTTGAGAATGTTAAAAATTGCAGCCACTGTGGAAGAAACTATGGGAATACCTTAGAAATCTAAATATAGACCTAGCATATGATCCAGCCATTCCACTCCTAGGAATTTATGCGAACCAAAAGAAATCAGCAATGAAAGAGTTATCTGTACTCCTATGTTCATTGCAGCACAATTCACAATAGATAAGATATGGAATCAACCCAGATGTTCATCAACTGATGACTGCATAAAGAAATTATACACTATACACATTATATATACATTTGTATATACATGTATATACAATTGTATATACATTATACACTATACCCTGACTGTTAATGAACAACTTAATACATTATCCCTCTTAGTAGTTTTTTTGTCTGTTCTACTTAATATGACTGGTTTAATTCTGTAATTAATACACAGTTATTCTTAAGTGTTGAAAATTAACTGAAATGTGATCCCTGTTAAACATAAGAGTAGGAATAAGAGAGGGAAGAGATGTATAATTTGGGACATGCTCAAGCTGACTTGCCCCAAATGGTAGAGTTAGAAACATACCAGGGGATTCCAATTCAATCCCATCAAGGTGGCATGTACCAATGCCATCTCACTATTCCAAGTGATCAATTTCAGTTCACAATTGATCATAATGAAAGGACTAAGAGTCAAAGGGAGCACATAAACAAGTCTAGTACCTGCTAACACTAACTGATAGAATAAATAAAGGGGAGAGAATGATCCAACATGGGAAGTGAGATACTCAGCAGACTCATAGAATGGCAGATGTCCTAAACAGCACTCTGGCCTCAGAATCAGTCCTAAAGGCACTCGGATCTGGCTGAAAAGCCCATGAGAGTATTTCAGGCATGGAAAGCCAAGACACTCTGGCAAAAAGATCTCTGTGAGTGAGATCCCAGTGGAAAGAACAGGTCTTCAAAGAAGGAGGTACCTTTCTCTGAAGGGAGGAGAGAACCTCCACTTTGACTATGACCTTGTCTAAACAAGATAAGAATCGGAGAACTCAGAGGGCTTCCATAGCCTTGGAAACTCATGACTGGAACATAGGGAGATTACTGATGCCATAGACAGGAGTGTCAATTGGTAAAGTCAACAACAGGAGTCACTGTGCACTTACTCCTCATGTAGGATCTCTGTCCTTAATGTGCTGTGCATTGAGATTTAATGCTATAACGAGTATTCAAACAATATATTTCACTTTGTGTTTCTACGGGGGTGCAAACTGTTGAAATCTTTACTTAATGCATTCTAAACTGATCCTCTGTAAAAAAAAGAAATTATCAACTCCCAACTTGACTCTCACTGGGATTAAACATGACAATAGGTCTGATCTGATTTCATCATCATTTAAAAAAAATCATCTATTATTTTTCACTTTATGTTTCTGTGTGGGAGCAAACTGTTGAAATCCTTACTTAATGTATACTAAGCTGATCTTCTGTATATTAAGATAATCGAAAATGAATCTTGATGTGAATGGAAGGGGAGAGGGAGTGGGAAAGGGGAGGGTTGTGGGTGGGAGGGACGGTATGTGGGGAAAGCCATTGTAATCCATAAATCGTACTTTGGAAATTTATATTCATTAAATAAAAGTTAAAAAAATACCAAAAAAAAAGAAATTATACACTATAGATTAAAAAACAATACAGGCTGGTGCTGTGGCTCACTTGGCTAATCCTCCACCTGTGGTGCCAGCACCCTGGGTTCTAGTCCTACTTGGGGTGCTGGACTCTGTCCCGATTGCTCCTCTTCCAGACCAGCTCTCTGCTGTGGCCCAGGAAGGCAGTAGAGGATGACCCAAGTGCACCTGGCTCCTGGTTTCCGATTGACACAGTGCGCTGGCTGTAGCAGCCATCTGGGAGGTGAACCAACGGCAAAAGGAAGACTTTTCTCTCTGTCTGTCTGTCTCTCTCTCTCACTGTCCACTCTGCCTGTCAAAAAAATAATAATAATAATATAAAAAACGGTAAAAAAATGAAATCCTGTCTTTTGCATTAAGAATATTTGCAACTGGACACCATTATATTTAGTGAAATAAGCCAGTCCCCAAAAGACAGAAAACATATGTTTTCCTTGATCTGAGGCAACTGATAGAGTACCTAAAATATAATGTATTGGAGTTAAATGGACCTTCTGAGATTTGATGATTGTTTACAACTCTTTTCTCTACTGTTGAGGAACAGTGTCTTTTTCTTCATATTACTTGTTGTACTCTTTACTTAGTGTAGGATTAACCCTATGAGTATTATGTAAACTGAAAACAGTACTTTGTAAAAATTAAGAGTGGGAATAGGAAAAGGAGGAGGAAGAAATTTTAGATCCTGGGCAAGAGGGAGGGCAAGGTGGAAAGAATTACTATGTTCCTAAATCTGTTTTAATGAAATACATGAAACTTGTATACCCTAAATAAAATTTTAAGAAGAATTTCACCAGAGCATATACTGCAAAGAAACCTGTTCTTGGTGTGTTTGCAAGTTCATATCTCCCTGTTCTGTGCTCTTGGATTGCTGTTTCTGTGTAGCAATTGCCAAGCCATTATTTAATGACTGATGATGGGTATTAAATATTTGATCATTTTCCCGTAAACCTTATCTCACCTGTTCTTCGAGAAAAGGGTAACATTTATATTCCATTTTTGCAGCTGCCTTGATACAAAAGTGTAATTGACTGTGAAATATAATCTTAATTTTTTCTTTGTCCATATGATAGGTTGATACAGAAGGAAAATTTTCCTTGGGAGTTAATATTAATATATTCCAAAAGAATTCTATTCACTGGATTTTCCCTATATGTTCCATGGAACACATTTTAGGAGCCACCTGCCCGCTTTCTAACTAACTACTTTTACATTCACAGGTAACAGAACAATTCTATATCAAGACCATTTGGCTAGAAAGACCTTTTTCATCACATTAAAGGGCACTGGAGATATAGCAGAGCACAATAAAAACACATTTTTGCCTTCATGTAACTTACAGTCCATCAAAGAAAATCAGAAAACTAAAGAATTAATTATGATCATATGTTATGATAGGATTAAGGCAGACTGCTTCCCAAGGAAAAAACATATTACTAAGGAAATTAAAGAATGAAGATTGTTAAGAGGCACTAATCAATATTGTAATCAGAAGAATATTTGAAGCATATATGAAAGCACAAGGAAAAGAGAGAACAACTCAGTAAGAAGGAATTATATAAAACATCTTTTAACCAAAGTGTGGATCACAGGAGAGGAACTATGAGACAAAAGTGCACAGTGGTGGCCCAGAGGAAGGAATGAAGAAGGGCAGAGAACAAGTCATGACATCTTCACAAAAGTTGAGTTTGATGAGCAACTTATCCCAGATATAAGCAAAGGAAATAATAGCAAGAGGAAAAGCATAGGGGTATGAACTGACAAGTAAGGTATCCAAGAGTTTCTAACTAATATGTGACAAATCCGAGGCAGTCCCACTCCATGGTCTAAATTCTAATCCTTCTTACCAGGTTGGGGCCATCATAGACAGCAATGTAAAATACAGAACAAGAGTCTGTGTTTGAGTTCTCCAGAAAAACAGAATCCATAGCAGATACCTAGATTTATAGAAATATTTACTATGAGGAATTGGCTCACAGGATTGTGGAGGCTGAGAAGTCTCATATCTGTCAACTGCAAGCTGGTGACCCAGGCAAGTTAATGGTGAGGTTCCATTTCAAACACAAAGACTTGAATCAGGAGAAGCAATGGGGTAAGTCACAGCGAGACTGAAGGCCCAAGAACCAGGAACACTGATGGCCAAGGGCAGAATAAGATACATGTGTTAACTCAAGCAGAAAATAACAAATTCCTCCTTCTCCCACTTTTTGTTCTGTTAAGGGCGTCAAGGGTTTGGTTGATGGCCCTCCACATTGGCAAGGGCAGATCTTCTTTACTCAGTTTACTCATTGAAACGCTAGTATCTTCTGGAAACATCCTCACAGAAACAGAAGCAATGTTTGCCAGCTATCTGGGCATTCCTTAGCCCAGTCAAGTTGACATATAAAATTAACAACCATGAGTCCTAGAGTAGGTGTTCTATGTCATGCCCAAATAGCACACAATCAAGTTTCACTTAGTTCCTTAACATTTATAACACACCTTCCCATTTATTCCTCACACTGATCACTGAGCCTGCTATTCCTAGGTACATATTACAAATGTAAAACAAGTCCTGAAATCTGGTATTGTGATGCCTCCGGCTTTGTTTTTGTTGTACAAGATTGCTTTAGCTATTCGAGGTCTCTTGTGCCTCCATATAAATTTCAGCACCATTTTTTCCAGATCTGAGAAGAAGGTCTTCGGTATCTTGATTGGTATTGCATTGAATCTGTAAATTGCTTTTGGGAGAATGGACATTTTGATGATATTGATTCTTCCAATCCATGAGCATGGAAGATTTTTCCATTTCTTGGTATCCTCTTCTATTTCTTTCTTTAAGGTTTTGTAATTTTCATCGTAGAGATCTTTAACGTCTTTGGTTAAGTTTATTCCAAGGTATTTGATTGTTTTTGTAGCTATTGTGAATGGGATTGATCTTAGAAGTTCTTCCTCAGCCATGGCATTGTCTGTGTATACAAAGGCTGTTGATTTTTGTGCATTGATTTTATACCCTGCTACTTTGCCAAACTCTTCTATGAGTTCCAATAGTCTCTTAGTAGAGTTCTTTGGGTCCCCTAAATACAGAATCATGTCATCTGCAAAGAGGGATAGTTTGAGTTCTTCCTTCCCAATTTGTATCCCTTTAATTACTTTTTCTTGCCTAATAGCTCTGGCTAGAACTTCCAGAACTATATTGAATAGCAGTGGTGAGAGTGGGCATCCCTGTCTGGTTCCAGATTTCAGTGGAAATGCTTCCAACTTTTCCCCATTCAATAGGATGTTGGCTGTGGGTTTTTCATAGATTGCTTTGATTGTATTGAGGAATGTTCCTTCCATACACAGTTTGCTTAGAGTTTTCGTCATGAACGGGTGTTGTATTTTATCAAATGCTTTCTCGGCATCTATTGAGATAATAATATGGTTTTTCTTCTGCAGTCTGTTAATGTGGTGTATCACATTGATTGTCTTGCGCACATTAAACCATCCCTGCATACCAGGGATAAATCCCACTTGGTCTGGGTGGATGATCTTTCTGATGTGTTGTTGCATTCTATTGGCCAGAATTTTATTGAGGATTTTTGCATCTATGTTCATCAGGGATATTGGTCTGTAATTCTCTTTCAGTGCTGCATCTTTCTCTGGCTTAGGAATTAAGGTGATGCTGGCTTCATAGAAAGAATTTGGGAGGACTCCCTCTTCTTCGATTGTTCTGAATAGTTTGAGAAGAATTGGAGTTAGTTCTTCTTTAAACGTCTGGTAGAATTCAGCAGTGAATCCATCTGGTCCTGGGCTTTTCTTTGTTGGGAGGGCCTTTATTACTGTTTCAATTTCTGTCTCAGTTATGGGTCTGTTTAGGTTTTCGATGTCTTCCTGGTTCAATTTAGGCAGGTTGCATGTGTCCAGGAATCTATCCATTTCTGATAGGTTTCCCTGTTTGCTGGCATACAAGTCCTTGTAGTAATTTCTGATGATTCTTTTTATTTCTGTGGTGTCTGTTGTTACATTTCCTTTTTCATCTCTGATTTTATTGATTTGGGTCTTTTCTCTTCTTTTTTTAGTTAGTTGGGCCAATGGGGTGTCAATTTTGTTTATTTTTTCAAAAAACCAGCTCTTCGTTTGGCTGATTTTTTGTAATGTTTTTCTTGATTCAATCCTGTTGATTTCTTCTCTGATTTTAATGATTTCTCTTCTCCTACTAGATTTGGGTCTGATTTGCTGTAGGTTTTCTAGATCCTTGAGGTGAATTGAAAGCTCATCTATTTGGTGTCTTTCCAATTTCTTGATGTAGGCACCTATTGATATAAACTTTCCTCTTAACACTGCTTTTGCTGTGTCCCATAAGTTTTGGTATGTTGTGCTGTTATCCTCATTTACTTCCAGAAAGTTTTTGATTTCTCTTTTGATTTCTTCTATGACCCATTGTTCATTCAGGAGCATGTTGTTCAATCTCCATGTGTTTGCGTATGCTCTAGGGATTCCTGAGTTACTAATTTCCAACTTCATTCCTTTATGGTCTGAGAAGCTGCATGGTATGATTCTAATTCTTTTGAATTTGCTCAGACTTGCTTTATGGCCTAGTATGTGGTCAATCCTAGAGAAGCTTCCATGTACTGCTGAGAAGAATGTAAAATCTTTAGCTGTAGGATTGAAAGTTCTGTATATATCTGTTAGATCCATTTGGGCTATGGTGTCGTTTAAATCTACTGTATCCTTGTTGATCTTCTGACCGGATGATCTGTCTATTTCTGAGAGTGGAGTATTGAAGTCCCCCAGTACTACTGTATTGGGGTCTAAGTCTCCCTTTAAGTCCGTTAATAAATCTTTTAGATAAACTGGTGCCCTGTAGTTAGGTGCATATACATTGATAATTGTTATATCTTCCTGTTGAATTGATCCCTTAATCATTATGTAGTGTCCCTCTTTGTCTCTCTTAACAGTTTTTGTGGTAAAGTTTATGTTGTCCGATATTAAGATGGCTACACCCGCTCTTTTTTCATTTCTGTTGGCATGGTATATCTTTTTCCAGCCTTTCACTTTCAGTCTGTATGGATCTTTGTTGGAAAGATGTGTTTCTTGTAAGCAGCAAATAGATGGGTTTTGTTCCTTAACCCAATCAGCCAATTGGTGTCTTTTAACTGGACAGTTCAGGCCATTCACGTTCAAAGTGACTAATGATAAGTGGTAACTTTGCCCTGCCATTTGCCAAAGATAAGTTCTAATATATGCTTTGAATTCCCTGTGATCTTTTGCTGTGAGGTTTCCTTCCTTGGTTTCCTTCCTTTACCTTCTTTCATATTGATGACCGTGTTTCTGTGTTTCTGTGTGTAACACATCTTTAAGCATCTTTTGCAGGGCTGGACGAGTGGCAACAAATTCTTTCAATTTCTGTTTGCAATGAAAAGTCTTTATTTCACCTTCATTCACAAATGATAGCTTTGCAGGATATAATATTCTGGGCTGGCAGTTGTTCTCTCTTAGTACCTGGGCTATATCTCGCCATTCCTCCTAGCTTTTAGAGTTTCTGATGAGAAGTCAGCTGTGAGTCTGATTGGAGATCCTCTGAGAGTAATCTGACGTTTCTCTCTTGCACATTTTAGGATCTTTTCTTTATGTTTCACTGTGGAGAGTTTAATTACAACGTGTCGTGGTGAGGATCTCTTTTGGTCGTGTTTATTAGGGGTTCTGTGAGCTTCCTGTACTAGGATTTCTCTGTCCTTCTCCAAACCTGGGAAATTTTCTGCTAATATTTCACTAAAAAGGCCTTCTAATCCTTTCTCCCTCTCCATGCCTTCAGGAACTCCTAGAACCCGAATGTTGGGTTTTTTAATAGTATCCTGAAGATTCCCGACAATATGTTTTAGATTTCTAATTTCCTCTTCTTTTCTTTGGTCTGACTGTATCCTTTCCTGTTCTCTGTCTTCTAAGTCCGATATTCTCTCTTCTGCTTCACCCATTCTGTTTGTAAGGCTCTCTATTGTGTTTTTCATTTGATCTATTGAATTCTTCACTTCAGTCACTATCCCAGTTTCCTGTTGTACTAGTTGTTTCGTTTCATTTTGATTCCTCCTTAATATTTCATTTTCACGAGAGAGATTTTCTATCTTGTCCATTAAGGATTTGTGTAGTTCCAGAATTTGTTTTTGAGAACTTCTTAATGTTCTTATCAATTTTTTGAGATCTGCTTCTTGCATTTCTTCTATGTCATCATCTTCATAATCTTGAATTGGGGTGTCTTTTTCATTTGAGGGCATCATGGTGACTTCCTTGTTTTTATTACCTCGGTTTTTGCTTTTGTTATTTGGCATATTGGAGATATTTGGTTTCTTCACAAAGCCGGAGGCATCACAATACCAGATTTCAGGACATACTACAGGGCAGTTGTAATTAAAACAGCATGGTACTGGTACAGAAACAGATGGATAGACCAATGGAACAGAATTGAAACACCAGAAATCAACCCAAACATCTACAGCCAACTTATATTTGATCAAGGATCTAAAACTAATTCCTGGAGCAAGGACAGTCTATTCAATAAATGGTGCTGGGAAAATTGGATTTCCACGTGCAGAATCATGAAGCAAGACCCCTACCTTACACCTTACACAAAAATCCACTCAACATGGATTAAAGACCTAAATCTACGACCTGACACCATCAAGTTACTAGAGAACATTGGAGAAACCCTTCAAGATATTGGCACAGGCAAAGAGTTTCTGGAAAAGACCCGGGAGGCACAGGCAGTCAAAGCTAAAATCAACTATTGGGATTGCATCAAATTGAGAAGTTTCTGTGCTGCAAAAGAAACAGTCAGGAGAGTGAAGAGACAACCGACAGAATGGGAAAAAATATTTGCAAACTATGCAACAGATAAAGGGTTAATAACCAGAATCTACAAAGAGATCAAGAAACTCCACAAAAACAAAACCAACAACCCACTTAAGAGATGGGCCAAGGACCTCAATAGACATTTTTCAAAAGAGGAAATCCAAATGGCCAACAGGCACATGAAAAAATGTTCAAGGTCATTAGCAATCAGGGAAATGCAAATCAAAACCACAATGAGGTTTCACCTTACCCCGGTTAGAATGGCTCACATGCAGAAATCTACCAACAACAGATGCTGGCGAGGATGTGGGGAAAAAGGGACACTAACCCACTGTTGGTGGGAATGCAAACTGGTCAAGCCACTATGGAAGTCAGTCTGGAGATTCCTCAGAAACCTGAAGATAACCCTACCGTTCGACCCAGCCATCCCACTCCTTGGAATTTACCCAAAGGAATTTAAATTGGCAAACAAAAAAGCGGTCTGCACCCTAATGTTTATTGCAGCTCAATTCACAATAGCTAAGACCTGGAACCAACCTAAATGCCCATCAACGATAGACTGGATAAAGAAATTATGGGATATGTACTCTTTAGAATACTATACCGCAGTAAGAAACAACGAAATCCAGTCATTTGCAACAAAATGGAGGAATCTGGAACACATCATGCTGAGTGAAATAAGCCAGTCCCAAAGGGACAAATACCATATGTTCTCCCTGATCGGTGACGACTGACTGAACACCAAGAGGGAAACCTGTTGGAGTGAGGTGGACACTATGGGAAATGGTGGCTTGATCAGCATAGCCCTGACTGTTAATGAACAACTTAATACATTATCTCTCTTAGTAGTTTTTTTTATCTGTTCTACTTAATATGACTGGTTTAGATCTGTAATTGATGCACAGTTATTCTTAAGTGTTGAAAATTAACTGAAATGTGATCCCTGTTGAACATGGTGGTGGGAATGGGAGAGGGAAGAGATGTATAATTTGGGACATGCTCAGGCTGACTTGCCCCAAGTGGTGGAGTTGGAAGCATACCAGGGGATTCCAATTCAATCCCATCGAGGTGGCATGTACCAATGCCATCTCACTGTTCCAGGTGATCAGTTTCAGTTCACAGTTGGTCATGGTGAAGGGACTGGGAGTCAAAGGGAACACATAGACAAGTCTAGTACCTGCTAACGCTAACCGATGGAGTAAATAAAGGGGAGAGTGATCCAACATGGGAAGTGAGATACTCAGCAGACTCATAGAATGGCAGATGTCCTAAATAGCACTCTGGCCTCAGAATCAGCCCTAAAGGCATTCGGAGCTGGCTGAAAAGCTCATGAGAGTATTTCAGGCATGGAAAGCCAAGACACTCTGGCAAAAGATCTCTGCGAGTGAGATCCCAGTGGAAAGAACAGGTCATCAAAGAAGGAGGTACCTTTCTCTGAAGGGAGGAGAGAACCTCCACTTTGACTATGACCTTGTCTAAACAAGATAAGAGTCGGAGAACTCAGAGGGCTTCCATAGCCTTGGAAACTCATGACTGGAGCATAGGGAGATTACTGACGCCATAGACAGGAGTGTCAATTGGTAAAGTCAACAACAGGAGTCACTGTGCACTTACTCCTCATGTAGGATCTCTATCCTTAATGTGCTGTACATTGAGATTTAATGCTATAACGAGTACTCAAACAATATATTTCACTTTGTGTTTCTATGGGGGTGCAAACTGTTGAAATCCTTACTTAATGCATACTAAACTGATCCTCTGTAAAAAAAAAAAAAAAAAAAAAAAAAGAAAAAAGAAAAAAAAAAAGAAATTACCAGTTCCCAACTTGACTCTCACTGGGATTAAACATGACAATAGGTCTGATCTGATTTCATCATCATTTAAAAAAAATCATCTATTATTTTTCACTTTATGTTTCTGTGTGGGAGCAAACTGTTGAAATCCATACTTAATGTACACTAAGCTGATCTTCTGTATATTAAGATAATCGAAAATGAATCTTGATGTGAATGGAAGGGGAGAGGGAGTGGGAAAGGGGAGGGTTGCGGGTGGGAGGGATGTTATGGGGGGGAAGCCATTGTAATCCATAAGTCGTACTTTGGAAAATTATATGCATTAAATAAAAGTTTAAAAAAAAATGTAAAACAAGACAAACAAAAAAATAAATAAATAAAACAAAAAAGTGGGCAGGCGTTTGGCCTAGAAGTTAAGTTTCTAATTGGAACACCAGAATTTCATATTTCAGTGCCTGGGATTCAAGTTCTGGCTCTGTTCCCAATTTCTGATTCTCATGATGGCTGAAGCACTTGAGTCCCTGCCACTCACAAAGGAGACCTGAGTTGAGTTCCTAGCTTCCAGGTTTGGTATGGCCCATCCTAGCTGTTGGAGGCATTGAGGGGTTTATCTACAGATGGGAACTCTGTCTATCTATGTTTGTTTCTCTTCCTCCCAAAACAAAAATGTAAAATAAGACAGAACCACAGAGAGATTAAATGATCACCCAAGGCAATAAAACCAGTAAATCATAATATGTGAGAATATAAACCCAGGTCTTCAAATGCTAAAATATTGACCCTTCATATTAAGTAACACTAAGAATTATGTCAACATTAAATAATCCAGCTATGTAAATTTATTAGCAGCGGACTTATGAATCCTACAATATGAAAATAGAATTAGAAGTCTGAAAACTGTTAAAGACTTCAACTCCCTGGCTTCTTCCTATTACCAAACAAGAAGCAGAGCTATTATATCAGTAGTCTAGGAATTTGCTCTCTGGATCAGTCATTCCTATAAAATAAATAAAAAGAAATGTATTTCTAACAGCAGTCTGAATATATTTAGAGGAAAATAATTTGAAGTTATGTCATATTTTACCAAAGAATTAAAAGAAAATATTAGTCATGCCTGCAGCTTTTCAAATAGAGAAAGTGAGTTCATTTATCTTCTGTTGACCTGCTGTTTAATTTTTGTATATTGTGTTCAGTTGATGGTGTAGTCAATAGCTTTTAGCAAACATATATGGTGCAGCCTGCACCGTGGCATAGTGGACAAAGGCTCCGCCTGCAGTGCCAGCATCCCATACGGGCACTGGTGCAAGTTCCTGCTGCTCCACTTTCGATCCAGCTCTCTGCTATGGCCTGGGAAAGCAGTGGAAGATGGCCCAAGTAGTTGGGTCCCTGCACCCATGTGGGAGACACAGAAGAAGCTCCTGGCTCCTGGCTTCAGATTGGCACAGCTCTGGCTGTGTGGCCAACTGGGGAGTGAACCAGTGGATGGAAAACTTCTCTATCTCTCTGACTCTCCTTCTTTTTCTGTGTAACTCTGACTTTCAAATAAATAAATAAATCTTAAAACACACACACACACACACACACACATGGTGGTTCCAGCATATTGGGAGTATTAGGAAGATAAAATAACTAAAGTCGTTTCCCTTCCCTAGAATGCTTTAGAAGTTACTGGAAGTATGAAAATATAGGAAGCATACAGGCAGAAGCGATAATTTGAATAGATATCAGTATGGTCTCCTGACACACAAGTGGGATTAACCTGGAACTGCATAGACATGAAACCAAAACTCTGTAACATTTTTTCACTGATCTCTCATGTGAATGTTAATGAAAAGCAGATTTTAGAACAGGACTATAATCACTTACTAGTTCTTAGAAGTTGAAGAACTTACTTAAGGTTTATTTTCCTCTGTTTCTTCCCATGCAAAACAAGAATAATATTGCTTATGCCATCAAGTCAAGATAAATTATATAATGCAAATAAAATACTTAACATAATATCTGGTACAATATTATTCTTTATCACATATTTATTAGGGATGCAACAGTTACCAAACTCTATATTCTAAAAATACGAAGATGAATCAAAAACCACTGGACTGCTAAATCACCTGCCAAATATTTTACCAAGGTAATGTTTAATGCACAAATAACTTCTACATTCAGATTCCTATGACCTGTAAACTAATCATAAATTCTGAACAGTCCACAGGTGCTTAGAATATGAATGATTCAAAGATAGGTGGTCAAGTGAAAGAACAATCAGAGGCCAGTGCTGTGGCTCACTTGGTTAATCCTCCACCTACGGTGCCGGCATTCCATATGGGCGCCAGGTTCTAGTCCTGGTTGCTCCTCTTCCAGTCCAGCTCTCTGCTGTGGCCCGGGAGGGCAGTGGAGGATGGCCCAAGCGCTTGGGCCCTGCACCCGCATGGGAGACCAGGAGGAAGCACCTGGCTCCTGGCTTTGGATCAGAGCAGCGCCGGCCACAGCAGCCATCTGGGGGGTGAACCAACAGAAGGAAGACCTTTCTCTCTGTCTCTTTCTCTCACTGTCTAACTCTGCCTGACAAATTAAAAAAAAAAAAAAAAAGAAGAAGAAGAAAATAATTCCAAAAGAAAAGGATTAGTCTCAGTGATCTTATTAAAAATATAAATACAGGGGCCAGCACTGTGGTGCAGTAGCTTAGTCCTCCATCTGTGGTGCCAGCATCATATATGGGCGCTGGTTCGAGTTCTGACTGCTCTTCTTCTAATCCAGCTCCCTGCTCTGGCCTAGGAAAGCAGTAGAAGATAGCCCAAGCACTTGGGCCCCAGCCACCCACATGGGAGACCTGAAAGAAGCTCCTGGCTCTTGTCTTCAGATTGACCCAGCTCTGGCCATTGCAGCCATTTGGGGAGTGAACCAGCAAATGGAAGAACTTTCTCTCTGCCTTTCCCTCTCATTGTCTGTAACTCTACCTCTCAAATAAATAAATAAAATCTTATATATATATATATGTAATTTACGCACACACACACATATATATATACAATTATTCCCTGCCACTCATAAAGAAATTTCTCATAACTGATAGTTTCTAACATCTAGGAAGTTATCAATTTAGAGTTTGGACTGTTACGCAAGACTAGCTCTTATGAAGGTGTATTTGAGCATAGGAAACTATCTTGAACTAACAAATACAATTGCTTTAAGTGCGCTCATGCTACACAGTTCTTCCTTGCATAAGCAAATTGCAATGTCTAAAACTGAAAGATAATCCCTTAATGGAAAGCAAAATGGTGGCTGGCACTGTGGCGTAGTGTATAAAGCCACTGCCTGTGGTGCTGGCATCCCATATAGGCACCAATTCAAGTCCCAGCTGCTCCACTTCCTAACCAGCTCCTTGCTAATGTGCCTGGGAAAGCAGCAGAGTATGGCCCAAGTGCTTGGGCCCTTGTATCCATGTGGGAGACCCAGAAGAAGCTCCTAGCTCTGGCTGTTGTAGCCATTTGGGGAGTGAACCAGCAGATGGAAGACTCTCTCTCTCTCTCTCTTTCTCTCTCTCTCTCTGCCTTTCAAATAAATAAATTTTAAAAAGAGAGAAGGCAAGTCAAACCTGTGATAGACAGTAAACATATATATTTGTATGTCTTTGTCATTTGTTTTCATTTAGGTAGCCTCACTGGAAAAACACATTATACAACAAGAAAACCAATGTAACTTCTAATATGTCCCAGTGTAGAGATAAAGAATTTTTCATTAAATTTTTAAATTTACACATGATATGATTGTGGAATACAATGGGATATTTCAATATATGCATATGACAACATTAGGGCAATTGGCATATGCACCACCTCAAACACTTATAACATTTATTATTTTTTGTATTGGCAGCATTTAAATTCCTCTCTACTGGCTATTTTGAAATACACAATTAATTGCTCTCCATAGTTATCGCATTGTGTTCTAGAATATTATGTTGTTCTTCCTATCCAAATGTTCTCCTGCACCCATTAATCACACTCTCTCCATTCTCCCTTTCCTCACACCCTTCCTAGCCTTTTATAATCACTATTTCACTGTCTACCTTTATGAGATCAACTTTTTACCTTCCACATATAAGTGAGAACATACAGTATTTGTCTTTCCACACCTGACTTACTTCATTTAATAAAATATGCTCCAGGTTCATCCACGTTGCTACAAATATCCAGATTCCCTTCTGTGGTGTATATGTACCACATTTTCTTTATTCATCCATCCATAAATAAGCACCTACATGGATTCAATATCTTAGCATTGTGAACAGTTAGATCAGAGAAATTTTATAGCAGATTGTAGGTCAAATTTTGAAAATGAGCTGAGAAATTTTCTGAAAGATGTTTGGTAGTCCAGCCTCTCAGGTCTGTCCTAAAACTAGCAATAAAATATGTTAGCAAAGGATTCAGTAAATTTTAACAATATTCCCAAATACTTTAAAACAGGCATAAATTATAACTAGATTACAAATGTTTATTGAATGAAAAAAGTAATAGAAAACAACTAACCCTTGTAACCACATATTATCTTGAATTACATTGTTCTACCTTTTGTGTATTTTAACTTATTTAACCCTGGCAACTGTCTTTTGACCTAAAATCTACTATTATCCACACTTTTCATATATGAAAACGACACTGGGAGAATAAGTAAGTTTCTGAAGTCGGAAGTGGATTGTAGTTTCTTCATTTTATGTAGTAATGATACCTAACACACTAACAGTACTTCACCATTTATGATGTGTTCTTTCAAAAAAGACTTATTTTCTTTATTTTCAAACTGAGTGACAAAGAGAGGGAGAGTCAAAGAGAAAGAGATTTTCCATCCACTGTTTTACTCCACAAATGACCAAAAATGTCAGAGCTAGGCCAGGCCAAAGCCAAGAGCTTAGAAATCCATACAGGTCTCCCACATAGGTGGCAGGAGTCCAAGTGCTTGAGCCATTTTCCATTGCTTTCCCACTGGCACTCAGATATGAGATGCTGGCACTGCAGGCAGCAGCTTAACCCACTGCATCACTACATTGCTCCTGTAACGTGGTCTTGAGTACAGTAATGAAGTTATTAGCTTGTCTGACTCACAAATGAAGTCACTTTAAAAGTGTCACAACTGAGCGCAAGGCCAGGTCTTCTGACCATGTTCTCATTTTCTTTCTATTCTGGCTTCAAAAGCTTCATTCCAACCTTACTGCTCTATTTATTATGAAATTGAAGAATGCTTTTTTTTTTTCTTTATTTGACAGGTAGAGTTATAGACAGTGAGAGGGAGAGACAAAGAGAAAGGTCTTCCTTCTGTTGGTTCACTCCCCAAATGGCCGCTATGGCCGGCGCTGCACAGATCAGAAGCCAGGAGCCAGGTGCTTCCTCCTGGTCTCCCATGCGGGTGCAGGGCCCAAGCACTTGGGCCATCCTCCACTGCACTCCCGGGCCACAGCAGAGAGCTGGACTGGAAGAGGGGCAACTGGGACTACAACCCGGAGCCCATATCGGATGCCAGCACCACATGCAGAGGACTAACCTAGTGAGCCACAGCACCGACCCCGAAGAATGCTTTTTATATGTAAGCACAGAAATAAAAATTATTGTATTTGCCCAGCTAGGAAATGGTAGGGCAAAGTTCTAATCCTATTAGCCAAACTCTAGAAACTGTGCTCTTTACCAGTATATTTTATGGCCTCACAAGGAAAAGCCAATTTTTTTTTTTTTTTTTTTTGCTTTCAAACTTTTATTTAATGAATATAAATTTCCAAAATACAGCTTAGGGATTACAATGGCTTCCCCCCCATACCGTCCCTCCCACCCACAACCCTCCCCTTTCCCACTCCCTCTCCCCTTCCATTCACATCAAGATTCATTTTCGATTCTCTTTATATACAGAAGATCAGTTTAGCATACATTAAGTAAAGATTTCAACAGTTTGCTCCCACACAGAAACATAAAGTGCAAAATACTGTTTGAGTACTAGTTATAGCATTAAATCTCAATGTACAGCACACTAAGGACAAAGATCCTACATGAGGAGAAAGTGCACAGTGACTCCTGTTGTTGACTTAACAAATTGACACTCTTGTTTATGGCCTCAGTAATCTCCCTAGGCTCTTGTCACGAGCTGCCAAGGCTATGGAAGCCCCCTGAGTTCACCAACTCTGATCATATTTAGACAAGGCCATGGTCAAAGTGGAAGTTCTCTCCTCCCTCAGAGAAAGGTACCTCCGTCTTTGATGACCTGTTCTTTCCACTGGGATCTCACTCGCAGAGATCTTTCATTTAGGTTTCTTTTTTTCCCAGAATGTCTTGGCTTTCCATGCCTGAAATACTCTCATGGGCTTTTCAGCCAGATCCGCATGCCTTAAGGGCTGATTATGAGGCCAGAGTGGGAAAAGCCAATCTTAAAAGGTACTTTATAAAAAAAAAAAGTTAGTAAAATATTTAAAATAGCAGTTATGATCCTAAACATCATATAATAGGTAAGTGAATAAATCAATGATTACTAGTGAACATTTTCTTTGGCAAGTATTAATGATAACCACGGTTGTGAATAAAAAGAAATTTAAGTGGTATCTCTTCACAAGCAGTTCACAGTCTAGCTGGGAAGCACGGATCTACATATATAAAAAAGGTAATCTAAAAATTTGGACAATCAATAATTTTTCATTCAGATGCAATATAAATATCCAATACATTAACTCCCAAAATATGGAATATCAAGCCCAAACAAAACAAAATATGAGCAGGGAAGTTCTATTTCAGATTACAGCCAAAGAAAAGTAAAAGTGAGTTCTCTGGGCAATAACATCCTCATGCAAAATGTATGATTTAGCAACAGAATTACCCTAAATTTCATCAATCTTTTCCAAAAGTACTTTATTCTGAATTTTAGATAAATAGTTGAAGCAAGCAAGTTAGAAAAAATGAGTTAAAAATATATGTCATCATTTACATACACCTAAATTCTTTTAAACATCTGATTACTGAAAAGCTGTATACAGAATTTGAAGAACTACGTGGTAGATAAGACAATTTGCTGCATTATTTCTTGAAGAAGTCAGTGCTTTCCGGCTGTAATTCTTATGGGAATATAATATAAAATACTGCATCATAAGAAAATGTGCAACCTTAGTTTACTCCTCCATTTAAGTAAAAATTATAGGTGCAAATGCCTCCTCTTGCAGAATTCTCCTGTTGACTAAATTTATAATGAAGGATCATGATAAACACAAGATCCAATAGTAAAAAAAAAAAATAAGAGGTAGGATGGCATTTAGACTGCTGAGTGTCATTAATAAACATAGTATTTATTCATTTTGTTTTTAGTGTTAATTGTGCTGACAGTTATTTATATTTTTATTTAAAAACTACAATGCATATGGAAAAAAATTCAAGCTACAGTGAGACAAAATTAAAGGAAATCACAGTTGGGCAAAGAAGGCAACTGTGAAGGGATAGAAGTTTATAGAAGAAAATTCCGTGTTAGGAGCCAAATAATCTCTCAGAGTATTTTGCACCAAATAATTTTTTTTTTCATTTAAGAAACATTTAAGAAGCACTTAACATTAGCTTAGGTGCTTACAAATGTAAGTGGAAAAAAAGATTTAGTCCTTGACATTTAAGTTTACATTTTCTGAGAAAAAACAAATACATGAAGAAATAACTACAATAGACAGTGTTAATCATTACACTAGAGCTTGGTCCACCCTATGGAAACATGTGGAGTTCAGGAGGAAACAGTTAATCCTCTGGAGAGATTAGGAAAGGCAGAAATGAAGAGATGGCTGTGGGTGGCAAATTGAAGCTAGATCACAAGGAAAGGAGGAAGAGGAAAAACTAAACCCTGGAACTACACCAGATTTTATCCTACAAAGGAGAAAGTTTGTTCCCAGAGTAAGTGACCAAAATAGGTGAGATTTCCTCTTTATAAGAAAAATTTCCTGTGGATGGCTGATTAATCCTGGCTAACAGTTTGAAATGGCTCTGTATTACCAACAATCTTGAATCTGCTTCTCAGGGATCTTTGAATTAGTCAAAACTTTAGTCCAACAGGAATAGAAATGATAAAAATACTGTTGGCAAATTTCACATATTGATAAAGTGGAAATTTAAATTCATAAAGCGTAACTTCTATGGTAAAAGTTATCTTCAGCAAGGATATGCAATGTCATTTCTATTGTGATTCAAGGCACAACTTTTACTGCAAGGACTCTTGTGTTAAGAACACCAATCAGGACCCCACTTTTTTTTTTTTTTTGGATAAATGGTAGAAACAGCAATCCTGAAGAATGTGGTTTTCCTAATACGGGGATGCAGGGTCTCTCTGAAGCAGAGAACTGCAAGCTTAATTAAAATGACTCATACCCTTTAAAGCAGAGGAAACTGCCAAATGACTCTAGAACAAACAGAGAGAAACAGGACAAGGTGTTAATGCCCTGAGGATAGCCCCTTAGTTCCATGATATACTAATTCCCTGTGGACACCATGAATGCAGTGGTCATTTCTCTATCAAACGTGTGTTAATCAATCCTGCAAATGTTCTCGAAGTCTGAGCATTAGTCCCATGAATAAATCTGTCTGGGTAACTCATGTCACATAGCATATTTATTAAATCCATTTCTAACGGACCAGGTGGCATTACTGCTGCCTAAAACAAATGACCCAATGATTTAATAGAATATAAGATATATAGTTTTATTCACCCTTCCAAAATGACTGTGGGGTCCTACTTTTAAAAATGAGACACAGACAAGGACAAATCACTTAAGCAATATATTCTTTGGTTTCACAAACTATTCAAGAAGAGTGGTCTGGGAGAAAGATGACAAGGAGACAATCTATTAGGAAACAAATGAAGAAAAATTTCCAGGAGACTACCTTTCACACTGAGAGTTTTAAGCAGCAAATGCCCTACAGGAATAAAAAAATATAGATTTGCTGAATTTCACCACTCTTATACAATTCAGTGAAATTGTAGTTTCCCATTAATTTGAGAGTAGCAAGCCATTCAGAACTTTTGGGAATTTATTTCTTTGAAGGTAAATTAGGGTAAGTCTCTTCTGAACATACCCCACCTGTTATCCCATCTTTCTGCCATAGACCCTCACAATGATATCAGAAAGAAAGGGAACTTGTTTTTTTTTTTTAACATTTGTTTATTTACTTGAAAGAGTTACAGAGAGAGGGAGATACAGAAAGAGATCTTCCATTCATTGGTTCTCTCCCCAGATGGTGGCAATGGCTAGGGTTTGACCAGGCAGAAGCCAGGAGCCAGGAACTTCGGGTCTCTCATGTATGTGGCAGGATCCTAAGTATGTGGGCCATCTTTTACTGCTTTTCCTGGGCCATTAGAGAGAGCTGGATTGGAAGTAGTGCAGCCAGGACACAAAACAGTGCCCAAAAAGGATGCTGGCATAGCAGGCAATGGCTTTACCTACTATGCTACAATGCTGGTCCCAGAAACATCTCTTAAATAAGATAGATCCTTGATCTTTTCCAAATCAATCCTCTTGAATAAAATAAAAATTTCCAGGTCTTCTGTTTGAGCCTTGAGTTTCATATTTTTGTGGCGAGAGAGAAAATTATAGCTATTTTTAAAGCCATAAATAGTTTTCCTTTTTCTTTAGATTTTAAGGATTTCATTAATCTCTAAGGGAACATGACATCTTTGCTTTAGATAATGTAACACAAAATTTAGTTAAGTAAAGAATACATAATAGCATGGAGATGTGTGAGATATGATGGCTTTCAAGTGCATCCCATGGAGTGTCAATGACTAGGTTCATTGCTGGTAATATTACAAATATCCAGAATTTTTTCTTCTTTGGTATGCTATTTTTACTTTCTGAAGTCCTGAGAGTTGAGCTTGAACTTCAAGTATGAAGTGGCATGACCTTTTCAAAACGTTCGCATTTAGAGGATGGCCATTCTCTGAAACATGGTAGAATCTAAGGAGAAAGGTGACCAATAGGAGACTACTTGCAGAATCTTGCTATATGAGTCTGGGAACCACTATGTACTGTAGAGTAGTTTTCTTAAATTGTCTTTCCTCAATGTTGGCCCAGTTACTATGACCACATAACAAATTGCCCCCAAAACTTAGTAGTATTAAGCAATCATTTGCTGTGGTCTTGGGTTTTATGCATTTGAATTCCAATAGGATGCAACAAAAGTGTCTTACCTACAAAGTATCTGGGGTCTCCACAGGAAGACTCAAAGACAAGAAACTGAAATTATCTCAAGTCTGACACTCTCAACCTGTCCAGTACTTGGTGTCTGCTGCTAGCTAGTGATTTTCTTGTACAAATTGGCCTCTCCATTAAGTTTCTCCAAAATAATGGCTCCAAGGT
The DNA here is from genome assembly GCF_051225735.1 of Oryctolagus cuniculus. Taxonomy (NCBI): domain Eukaryota; kingdom Metazoa; phylum Chordata; class Mammalia; order Lagomorpha; family Leporidae; genus Oryctolagus; species Oryctolagus cuniculus. The sequence continues at coordinate 104,506,792 of NC_142873.1, forward strand.
CACAGACTGCTTTATGGAAGCTCATGACTCCAAAGGCACTTGTTCTCAGAGTGAGTTAAGGAAAGGGAGAGAAAGAGAGACTCACATCACCTCCTTTGACCTAATTTCAGAGGTCTCACAGCATAATTCTCACTGCATTCTACGTGATAGAAACAAATCACAAAGAAGGACTCATTCAAAGAAACACAATTGACCCCACCTCTTGACTGAAGAATTTATCAACATCATTGTGGCAGACACATTCAGAGAAGACCCCTTGAGACATACTGTATAATTCACTTTTCTAGATAGAATTTGAGGCTTACTTCTATTAAATAAAATAGTCTATCAAAGGTAATAGAATATCATGCCCTTGAAAGAATATGTTATAGAGCAAAGTGGTGTTTTGTTGCTCCTTTGATTAGATTATGTCTTATGGACTGAATATTTATGTCCCCCTCAAATTCATGTTGAAGCTAAACTCCAAATGGTGATGCTATTTGGAGATGGGGCCTTTAGTAAGTGGTTAGGTCATGATGGTGAGGACCTTGTGATTAGAATCATCCCCTTAAAAGAACAGATACCATAAATGTTATTCTTTCTCCAAAATGTGAATATACAGTGAAAAGTGGCAGTCTGAGAGCCAGGAAGAGATCCCTTACCAGGAGCCAACTCTACTGGCACTCTGATCTTGGACTTACAGCCTCCAGAATTGTGAAACTAAATAAATTCTTGTAGTGAAGTCACCAAGTATGTTATTTTTGTTATTGCAGTTATGCAGACTAATGCATTATGGTATACGGCAAAGGTAATGGGATGGTACTCCTAGGATTATATTATGCAAAAACACCCCATCTTTGAAGAGTGGAAGGAGAAATTATCTTGCTGGCCCTGAGAAATTAAGTTGCTATGGGGTGAACTGACTATGGATAGACTCATATGGCGAGTTACTGCAGGTGCCCCACAATTTCCACAGGTCTCAGGCATGCAGTTACACATTACTAAGAAAGACACCTAGTTACTCTTACAAGTGGATCCTTTCTAGTCAAACCTGTAAATTAAAATCCAGCCCATCAACATCTTGATTTTAGCCTGGTGAGACCCTCAACAAAAAAGGTAACAATTAACACACAATCATTCTTACAAGTTTAAATTTAACTGAAAAGTGATCCCCATTAAATATAAGAGTGGGAATAAAAGAGGGAGGAGATGTACAGTTTCGCATATGCTCATCGGACTTACCCCTAATGGTAGAGTTAGAAACATGCCAGGGGAATCCAATTCAATCTCACCAAGGTGGCATGTACCAATGCCATCTCACTAGTCAAAGGGATCAGTTTCAGTTCATAATTGATCATAATGATAGGATTAAGAGTCAAAGGGATCACATAAACAAAACTACTGTCGGCTAATACTAACTGATAGAATTAAAAAAGGGAGACAACAATCCAACATGGGATACACAGCAGACTCATAGAATGGCAGATGTCCTAAACAGCACTCTGGCCTCAGAATCAGCCCTTAAGGCATTCGGATCCAGCTAAAAAGCCCATGAGTGTCATGGCATGGAAAGCCAAGACACTCTGGCAAAAAAAAGAAAAAAAAAAATACCTGAATGCTAAATGAAAGATCTTTGCGAGTGAGATCCCAACAGAAAGAACGGGCCATCAAGGACCATCAAAGAAGGAGGTACCTTTTTCTGAAGGGAGGAGAGAACTTCCACTTTGACTATGGCCTTGTCTAAATAAGATCAGAGTTGGCAAACTCAAAAGGCTTCCATAGCCTTGGTAGCTCATGACAAGAGCCTCAGGTGATTACGGACATCAAAAATAAGAGTGTCAATTGTTAAATCAACAACAGGAGTCACTGTGCACTTACTCCCCATATAGGATAAATATGAAAGAAAGAAAGAAAGAAAGAAAGAAAGAAAGAAAGAAAGAAAGAAAGAAAGAAAGAGAGAAAAATGGTAAAAGGTAGGTAAGCCATATCCTGTGAAACTGTGAGATAATTCCAGGGTTACTGAAATTAAATTCTCTTAAATAGTAATGTAGTGGGGTAGGTTAAAGCCCTGGCCTGAAGTGCCGGCATCCTAAATGGGTGCTGGTTCGAGTCCCTGCTGCTCCACTTGCGATCCAGCTCTCTACTATGGCCTGGGAAAGCAGAAGATGGCCCAGGTATTTGGGCCCCTGCACCTCTGTGGGAGACCCAAAATAAGCTCCTGGCTCCTGCCTTCAGATCGGCATAGCTCTGGCCATTGCGGCCATCTGTGGAATGAGCCATCAGATGGAAGACCTCTCTCTCTCTTTCTGCCTCTCCTCTCTCTGTGTAACTCTGACTTTCAAATAAATAAAAAAATCTTTAAAAAAAAGTACAATGTAGCAATAGGAAAGTATTTAATGGTGTGGCCATTTTAGGAAAATATAATCTTCTGTATCTATTCATTGTTTTTTGTCATCTGTAAACCTCTAATAATTAAAGTTGGACATAGTAGACCAGACTCAACTATGTTGTAGGAAAATAGGGAACAGCTTGCATCCACACTTATAATTAGGAAAGTAATTTAGAAGATATTAGTAGTATAGGAAGGATCATTCTATAGACTCCAGCAAATGACTTATAGAAGGTTGGATCAATGGTCTACAGTAAGGCATGAAATCTCAAACACTGTCCAGGGAAGCATTATGGAACATGTGAACATGTTACTCAAGAATTCCAGGAAATGACTATGAATCTAGTAAAATGACAGGATTCCTCATTTAATGTTGGTTTGAGAATTAGAGTTATTACTTGGGTGTAGATGGGTAGTATGATTCCTAAGCTATGGCAAGACAGACACTATTATTATTTCAAGTTTGTTGGAAAGAAAATTGAGAATTAGAGGTATCAAAAGGTTTCCTAAGTGACAAAGTAAATGAAAGTAGTAGGATGGGGGTCCAAATCCGTTGATTTCAAAATTCATAATTTTTGTACAGATTTTATTTATTTATTTGAGAGGTACAGCTAAGAAAGACATAGGGAGAGCCAAAGAGAAAGTCTTACATTCACTGGTTCACTTCCCAGATAACCACAATGTCTGAAGCCAAGCCAATCCAAACCCAGAAGCCAGAAGCTTCTTCTGGGTCTCCCATGTGGGTTTAGGGGCCCAAGGATGTGGGCCATCTTCTGCTGCTTTCCCAAGCACAACAGCAGGGAGCTGGATCAGAAGAGGAGCAGCTGGGACCCACAGAGCACTCATATGGGATGTTGGTGCTGCAGGTGGAGTCTTAGCCCACGAAGCCACAGTGCCAGTCCCTCAAAATGCATAATTTTAACTCAACTATGTGAAGATTTCCTTTTCCACTCAGAATTTCTGACATAGGCCAACCAGTGAAAAATCTGAAAAGGTGTTTATATTGATTGCTTTCTAAGCATTCTTTTACAAGTAATTTATTGAGGAAATACTCTCAGAAGAAACCTGTAAGGGTGTAAGAGAAGCAGGATAGTGCAAAAGGAGATGTGGAGGGGGTTTCAGGAGAATTGTAGCCTCAGTCCGATTCCCTGACACTCTTACATTAGAGGTGGTGTCAACCTGCTTCAGGCAGTCATTGACTGCAAGCTGAAGCTGGGATAAATTTTGAAGGGAGAAATACAGGGTGTGATCTTCCTGGCATCTCCAGATAAGGTAGCTCTCACTGGCTTAGGGAAATCCTCAGAAAGACGATGTAAGTGTATGCCATTAATAGTCAACCCTTATAGCAGCCAGAGATGGAAACAAAACCTCCTAGGGGATCTAGGTAGAGCTCCAACAGCACCTGAAATGTCTTCCCAATGTTTTAAGGAAGAGTTCACCATCATACCTTCAACTCCTCTACCTAACAAGGCAACCCATTACAATACTTTCACCACTTGAATAAAAATTCTTTTGTCAGATGTGGGAGAATTAATGGAGGTCATTCTAGGACAGCATAGTAAAGACACAGAGTGCAAAAGATGGTGTGGGTTGTTGGTGTAGCTAGTATCAGGATTTATTGTAAGTAGAACTTAAAGTATGGACATAGAAAATGAAAAAGATGAGTCTATGAAGATGGCAGTAGGCTAAAGCGTCAGATGATGAGAAATCTACCTGCCTCACTAAGGATTTGTGATGATGACATAAAATATCATTAAACCCATTTTAGCAGAGAGGGGAATGATCACCTCTTTTAAAGCCCATTCTGACAACAGCAAAGACATCAACCTTACCTCACTACATTGTTTGGGGTTTTCTCACACGGTTTCTCTGGATTGTCAGCTCTTCAAGGACAGGAAACTAGCCATACTTATCCTTGTATTGTGAATTCATAAATGAGTGATTATATGACTGAAATAAAGTGAATTTATCATAAGAAAGAGAAACCATTGGCTATGGTTTGAATATGATCTTTTCCACAAATTCAAGCAGTAGTTTAGTCGCTTCACAAAGTCTTAGGTTAATGGTACTAAAAGGGTGAAAACTTAACTCATTTATGATGTTTATATGTAGGACCTTTCAACAGAGATTAGATTGGATGAAGTCATTAGGTTGGAGCCCCATGATTTAATTATCTAGCTTTATAAAGAAAGATGACACAGACGTAGACATAGACACACTTATTCCCTATCTCTTGCAACCTTAGTACTCTGCCCACAACAATACCATCACCAGAGGTTGAATCAGTGGGGCCCACATGATCTTGGTCAATAAAAATCCAGAAAGTTGAGTCAAAATATTCCTATTTATAAAGTACTGCCTGGGTATTTCATTAAAGTAACAAAAATCTGGCTAATATACAATAAAAACAAGTCTGGTGGGAGATATTGAAGACATCAATCAGAAGGCAGTAAGTCACAGCCCACGAGCTAACCCAGCCTACCACTTACTTTTGTGAGTAATTTGTCATTGGAACAGAACAACGATTTGTTTCACACTATCTATGGTGATAGGCAAACTATAAGAGTGGAGCAGAGTTGCAGTGGAAACCAAATTGTCTATAAAGCCTAAAATATTTAATATCTGGCCCTCTATAGAAAAAGTTTGCTCATCTCATGACCACACTAAAACATTGGTTATATAAATTAATTAGTATCATAGATGGAAATATTTAGGAGGTAAAATCAATTGGATTAGCCACACTCATTCCACTAGTTCTATTTCTTGAAGTCATGTCCATGTTAGAGGCAATAGGATAAATATGTATAAAAAGCTTTTCAGTGTGCCAAGATATCCTTTGAAAATTTCTATTTACTCCATCATTTTAAATTAAATTATCATTTCTGTAAAGGACCTTATACTTACTGCTAAATAGATCCACAAATCTAAATCAGAATCTGTACTCTATTTGGTCCACTTACAATAAAGAGTCTTGAAGTTAACGGATAGAACCAGCCCCAGAGTCCCTTACATAAATCTGCTAAAATTCTCCCAAACTCTGAATTATTGTCATGCCTGTGTAGGTCTTCAGAGATGGACTAAATATTTTCATCACATTAAAATGCTCTGGGCCAAAGTCCTCTAAAAACTTTTCATCTGAAAAGTCACCATAAGGCCTGAAACTTCTGTTCCCTTCTCTTTGTAGTTAAAACATAAAAGATTGCAATTCAAAGAAAAAGTAAAGAACTGTCATGGTCCTTTTTGTTGGTGTTAATCTCTGAACAGCAGATTTAGGATGCCTTTTTTTTAATTTTTTTTTTTTAAGTTTCTGGTTCTCCACTTCCTGTTTGAATATATACTACAAAGTGCCGGTAATGTGTATTTATAGGACACAGTGAGCCAGCTGTTAGGCCTTTTGTATAAGACTTGAAAGATAAAGGAAAACTCCTTTCTCCTTAAAAAAAATAATCTGCAGCCATAGAAACATCTAATCTTTGTCACAGTTCCAACACCCCCAGAAGGACCAAAAATACAATTTAGAATAAAAGATGCTTATAAAAATGAATCTTAAAAAATCGCTGAATAAAAAACCAATCAGAGAAACTTTTCCCATCTTCCAGGGGGCAAATTTAAGAAAAACAAAATAACTCATAGCTTATTGATACTTTCACATTTGAAGATTATTTACGTCAAATATGTAGGTGTTATCACTATGTCATAGAATGTAGTTTGGCCCTACCATACATCAGACACTAAAATAATTAAAAATTAATGAAACTTTTAAATGTGAAGACAAGTACAAATTCAAAGAGTTAGCGGAAAATATGTTACTATCTCTCTGATTTCAGAGTGGAAAGGAGGTCTTTAGATAATGTGTGCAAAAGCAGAGTCTATGAAGACAAAGTGGCAAATCTCCAGATTTCTGGATATCTTCATTTATCATTTTTATTTATTCTAAAGGTAGAGATACAAAGGGACAGGAGTTTTACTCCCAAAATGCCAGCTACAGCAGGGGCTGAGCCCAGAACTTAATCCACCTCTCCCACCAGGGTGGCACTATGATCATCCAATTTCCAATTACCCTTTGCCAGGGACCTTGGGTTTTCTCTTTGCTCAGTGTCACATAACCACTAATGAAATCAATAGTAAGCAAAAAGCACAAATGCATTTATTCAATGACAACAGAATGGAGAAATGGGAGCATAGCTCACCAACTTCTCAATTTCTTAGACACTGAAGAGTCATTGATATAGGTTGGGGGGAAGTGGAAAATGGTAATAAGTGGGAAGAATATTCATACATTTTCTGTGAAAGAAATGGCACAGTTCTCAGAATGGGTGAGCCACCTTTGTTTTTAAAATTTATTTACATAAGGTGAACAAATTTCATGTATTTCAGATACTCAGATTTAAGAACATCATGTTACTTCCCATGCTATCCTCCCTCTCATCCATGCTCCCACCCTCCTCCTTCCTTTCTTATTTTTTCTTTTAATTTTTACAGTGATATATTTTCAGTTCATTTTAGAATCACAAGCTTAACCTTCCACCAAATAGAGAATTCAACAAGTAGTAAGTAGAAAAACCACTATTGCTCAAGATCATAGACAAGGTCTATAACCTTAAAGTCAGCTAAAGGTCACTGAGGCATCCATCTTGAATCCAGCTGTTTCAAAATGATTTACCTAGGAAGGAACTTTTAAGTACAAGGCATCCTGTTCTCAAAGATAAATAAAGTTGGGACAGCAGGGGGCAGGGTGCAGGGAGTCAGTAAGAACTCAGGCCATGGAAGCATTGCCCCAGGTAACTGCAGAGACCCCTTAATTAAGCTCCACCTGCTGCTTCCTAGGATGCTTATTAGCAAGAAGCTAGAATGAGAGGCAGAGCAAGGAGTCAAACCCGGGCACTCCCAAGCAGTGTCCTGTACACTAGGCCAAAGGCCTACCCAGTTTCTGGATATCTTAAACAAAATAGTCAAAATTAAAAACAAGTAACCAAACATGGAAAATGTTTCAATGAGAATGACTAAAGCTTCATATTTCTAATCTGTAAGAAGCAATACATGAAAACAGTTTTTAAAAATGAACTTAGGGATGGATATTCTAGCACAGAGGGTTCAATCTCACCTTGCATCATCCATACCCCATATTACAGTGCTGTGTGTAGTCCCAGCTACTCCACTGCTGATCCTGTACCCTGCTAATGTACCTAGGAAGCAGCAGATGACAGCTCACGTATGTGAATACCTGTCACACACGTGGGAGTCCTGAATGGATTTCCTGGCTCCTGGTTTCAACCTTCTGCCTGGGCAGGCTACAGCTGTTGCATTCATTTGGAGAGTGAACCAGCAGATGGAAAGTCTATTTCTCTCTCCCTCTCCCTCTCTCTCTCTCTTTCTCTTCCCCCACGCCATCCACTTCAATCTTTTAAAATAATAAATAAATCTTTTAAAAATAAAATAAAAATTAAAAATTAGCATAGACTGTGAGGATTATTCATAAAGAAGGAATACATATGCCCAATGAATATTTGAGAAAAATCTAAACCTTGCTTATAATCAAATAAACGTTAACCAAGACAGCAATAAAGTATCCCTTTGCCTGTGTATTATTAGCAAAGATATTTAATTTTAAAGTATACATCAACTTACTGGCTCAAAATTCTTGCTACAGTGGCTGGTGCTGTGGCATAGTAGGCTAAGCCTCTGCCTGCAGTGCCAGCATTCCATAAGGTCACTTGTTCGAGTCCTGGCTACTCCTCTTCCCATCCAGCTCCCTGCTGATGGTGTGGGAAGGCAGTAGATTATGGCCAAGTGCTTGCACCCACATGGGAGATCCAGAAGAAGCTCCCGTCTCCTGGCTTCAGATCCGCCCAGCTCCGGCCATTGTGGTCATTTGGGGAGTGAACCAGCATATGGAAGACCTTTCTCAGTTTTTCCCTCTCTCTGTCTATAACTCTGCCTCTCAAATAAATAAATAAATAAATAATCTTTAAAAAAATCTTGCAGGGCCAGAGCTATGGTGCAGCAGGTAAAGCTAAACCAGCAGATGGAAGACTTTTTCTCTTTCTCTCTCTCTCTCTCTCTCTCTCTCTCTCTCTCTCTCTTGCTCTCTCTGCCTAAGCCTCTCTGTAACTCTGCCTTTCAAATAAATAAATAAATAGTTTTAAAAATCTTGCTACAAATCAGAAAACTGATTCAAAATCACTTAATGAAAAATTAGTAAGCCCTCAAAATTTTTAAATTCCAGAGGTAAGTTTGTCTTCAGACACAACCTAATAAGTGATCAAGCTCTAATTCTCTGTAATTCTTTGGTTCTGTTCTATTTATTAGCATGGTGCTAAAGCTCATTGTTGTCATAGAAGGAAATTGTCCACAGTAATTACAAGAGCCAGATACCTACCATACCCTTCAGAGTTGTGTGCTAAGTCAGTATGGTTCTGTCATTCATTCTGACCAAGTAACTGTAGGTCATGTGACCAGTTGTTATCTAATCATAACTAGGGAAATGGCACCTTCCAGTTGAACCAGGCCTGTGTTATAAGTCCATGCCTGAATGAATCATTGTAGTAAGGGAGATAACAGTTTGATAATTAGAGAATTCAGGGTCCATACTAGTGCTAAGGAGGGGTCTCACAACAGATACAAAAGAAAAGACAAATTGATTAGTTGCACTGACATTGTAACAGAGAAGCATTTATAGTTAGGCACAGAGTGTAGACCAATAAATTATTTAAAATCTATGGAAAAAATGAACTATAAACAACAAAGGCATAAAAATATGTTCATTACATTTGTTCCAGAAATACCAGATCTTGAAATGTATCCTAAGGGAATGTTTATGATTCAATACAAATGTGTTATGTATTAGGATGACTTAGGGTAGCCAAAAATCAATGTGATAAAAATGGAAAATCACTTAAATAATCCATGATACACAGATCCAGTGATATATTAAATATAATATTGCAGAAAAATATTTACTGGCATATAAAGTATTTCAAGATATATTAAATGACTAAAATCAGCTTATGATAGATATCGGCAAGGGTAGAGTGAGAAGGATAAAGGAAGGTTGGATAACAGTTACAAAACAGTTCATCTCTTGCCACCCACATGAGAGAACTTGATTGAATTCTGGGCCTGGCCCAGCCCTGGATGTTGCTGGAATTTAGGGAGTGAATCAGTGAATGAAAAATCTCTATTTGTCTCTATGTGTGTGTGTACATGGATGTGTGTGCCTCTCACTCTTTCTTTACCTTTCAAATGAATAAAAATAATTAAATTTTTGTAAAAAAGAAATGATAGAGATGGCAATACTAATTACCAAAATGTGATCAGCACATGCTATAAAAATTGCTTCAAATATCACACTCTTACCCATAATTATGTACAGTTACTATATGTTTATCAAAATATATACTAAATTCTGAGGTCAACATTGTGATATAGCAAGTAAAGTCATCTGCAATGCCAGCATCCCATATGGGCATCAGTTTTTGTCCTACTGCTCCACTTCTGCTCCAGGTCCTTGCTAATGGCTTGGGAAAACAGCAGAAGATGACCATGCTTCTGCCATGCATATGGGAGCCCCTCATGAAACTCCTGGCTTCTGGCTTCGGATTGGCCCAGCATTGGCTGTTGTGGCCATTTGTGGAGTGAACCAGTGAATGGAAAGTCTCTTTCTCTTTATCTCTCTAAGTCTGACATTCAAATAAATAAATCTTGTTCAAAAATGTGTTAAATTCTTGAGGAATGTAAAAAAAAAATACCCTTGAGTTACTAAAAAGACTGCATAATTATCCTTTTTTTTAAAACTAATACACATATACATAATACATATACATAATTCATTTTAATATAAAATATTAAAAGGTGTTACCTCTGATACAAAAATTAATGAGAGTTTTTATTGATTTATTTTTAAAGACATAGTTAATTTACTTGAAATACAGAGAGAGGAGAGACAGAGAGAGAGGTCTTCCATCTGCTGGTCCACTCCCCAAATGGCCACAACAGCCAAGGGTGGACAAGGTCGTCCAAAGCCAGAGGCCAGAAATCCCATCCAGGTCTCCCACATTGGTGGCAGGGGCCCAAGTATTCAGGCCATCCTTCCTTGCTTTTCCAGGTGCATTAGCAGGAAGCTGGATTAGAGGCAGAGCAGCCAGGTCTTGAATTGACATTCAGATATGGGATGCCAGAGTCATCAGTTATGGATTAATTCTCTTTGTCACAATGCTGGACCCCTTTTCTTTCTTTTTTTTATGACTTTCTGTTTTTCATAAATTTTTCTAATGGTTATGAATTATTCCAATAATAAGCAACACTATTCAGTTATTTAAAAAATACTTAAAAATCCACATTAAAAAAAAGATTTGGTGGAAACAGTGACTTTTAGAATGTCTTGGTGAAGAATTCCAACTATCCCCATTTGCAAGCTGAGGGGAAGCTCACATAAAAACAGAACTCTAGGAATGTAATCTTGAAATAATCTGTGACTCACCATGGGGGAGCACCAGCATTCATACCAACCTTTAGTTAGGCAGAATTAGCCCACCTGAGACCCAATGTACAACTCCATTCCTAAAGACTTCCTTATTTTCTGGGGAAGGTCTTTGAGAAAATAAAGACATATCAAATCTCCCGAGAGGGCTTCCAACTCCTTGAGAAATGTCCTTTTCAGAATAGGTACAAATGCTCATATTCATGTCTGATAGGCTAATGGCCCAAAATTGCACTATGTGTAGCTTCAGCTGTATTATATGCAGATTCAAACTTCTTATATTCATCCAAAGAGCAAAAGTTGGCCTCACTTACATGAAAAGGTATTACACTGGGCTGATATGACTAACACTCTCAATTTAGGTTAAACAGTGAAAATAAAAAGTCAGTTAAAATACAGCTAAATTTGGGGTAGGTATTTTGCAAATAGGTTAAGATACCACTTGACACACCAACATCCCTAATCAGAATGTCTGGATTTGAACCTAGGCTCCACTGCCAATTCCAGGCTTCCTGCTGATACACTCTCTGAGAGTCTCTAGATGATAGCTCAAGTACTTGAATTCGCGCCACCCACATGGGAGACGTAGAGTGAGTTCGTGGCTCCTGGTAAAGTCCCAGCTGTTTCAGGCATTTTGGAAGTGAACCAGAGGATGGTTCATTCTCTCCACCACCACCACCTACCCCCTGCAACCACTACCCCTGCCTTTCTGCATTTCAAATCAATAAAATAAATAAAAATTAAATACATAAGTAAATGTATTTATTTTATTTACTGATATAATATAAGCAACAGATCATAGATGGTAAATAGGCATCATTTAAGGAAAAACTACAAGGTTGGTATGTGTATGGTTGTGAATGATATGAGATGATTGCACTTACATGCTACGTGTACATAACTGATCCTAACTCCGTTACAGTAGAATACCCCCATTCTTTAGTCAACAGAGGCCAAAATCACTGCTGCAAGTGAAGAAAAGGAAAGAGGAGAGCACAGGTTATTAGGATTAGTTTCCTTTTCTGATACCTGATTTAAGAGAGACCCAAGAACAAAATTGAAGACATTCATTTATTACATATCCAGTCCTGGCTATTGTGGACTTTTGGGAAGTAAACCAGCTGATAGAAGATCTCTCTCTCTCTCTCTCTCTCTCTCTGCCTCTCTTTCACTCTAACTCTTTCAAATAAATAAATAAATCTTTAAAAAGAAAAAAGAAATAAACTTATAGAAGTGTGCCAAAGCAAAAGAAACAAATCACAACATATCTTAAAAATCAACAGAGAAGCCAGAAGAGGTTAGAAAGAAACATCTATGACTGAAACCTTGAATGTTGGTGCAATGAGAACTCCCTTGCCTCTGCAAATAGCAGGCACTAAAGGTGTCCTTAAAAGTGATGTTAGGCATCCATGCATAGAATTATAGCAAACTCATTAAGTGCTGAAACACTGAGCACTTCAACTTGAAGTGAATTCTAATCACTTACAGATAGCATTTATTATTCTCTAATAACATATACTTAAAAATAAAAATACAAATAAATCAAAATCACCTATATTACACTATTCAGAAATAGTTTTTGAGAGCTATATAACTGTTAGGCTTATATGTATGTACATATCTACATGTGCTTATGTGTGTCTATTTAATTCAATTAGCTTAATATAACACATTTAACATTTTGATATATTCTAAGAGTTCTATATTATATGTGTTTTTAATACATGTACACAAAAGCATGCACATATACATGTTTTTAACCTATTTTTGACTTAAATACATGGGAAATATTTTGTAAGGAAACTGTCATTTCATTATATGTTATCACCATGGTATTTTATTTTTTGCGTATACTATAATTTATTAATAAATGTCCCATTGTTAGAAATTTGCTTTTGCTTTTGTTCCAATATTTTGCTATTTAAAACAAAGTAATTTTGGCTTTTTTTCTTTTACAGTGTCTTATTATATAAAATAAGTGATACATTCTTATAGCTGTATCATTGCATATTTTCTGATTATATCATTATTATACAATAATTATGTATTGGAATTGTTTAGCCAAATCAAATTCAAAATGTGGATACTTTTGATATGGTATCAATTATGATGCCTTCAGTTGCAATTAACATAAATAAACCACTGACCAAGAGAATGGCTTAAATAATAATGGCCTTTTAATGGAACTCATAAATAGAGCGAGGGATAATTCAAGTCACAGAATTGGCTTGCTCCAGTGGCCAAGGCCTCGCTGCTTTTTTTCTCCTGTTCTGTCTTCTAGGAGATGAGCCTTATACTCTCACAGATATGAAATGACTGCCAACAGCTCCTGGGAGTACAATAACTCCCCTAGGTTCAGAGAAAGAGCACATCTTCCTCAATCCTCAAATAAAAGTCCAAAGAATTACTGTCGATGAATTTTGGTTTTATACCCAAGCCAAATTCTTTGGTGAAGGAGTTAGGTAATATGTAATTATAGTCCCACAAATAGTGTGAATTGAACTTTCCTCCAGCCTTTACTAAGATTGGGAGTTTACCTCTAAAAGCCATGATAAAGTCAAAAGCTGCCAACCGGACAGATGAGCAGAGTAGGCCATTATTCTTCCCTCCCTTCTTTCTTAGATTCTCTTCCTTCTTTCTATCTCTCATTCTCTTTATACTTTGGACTCAAATGATGTAAGCTTGAGTTCTAAAATCATATGGGCTAAACTTGCATTTTTGTTCCCTGACACAATAGAGCTGTGGCAAGTTAGATCTTGGGCAAGTTAGGAAAATGTTTAGCAAAAAAAAAACACCAGAGCCTCTCTCTTGAGGTTCTTATGAAGATAAAGTGAAATAATAATTATTATTTTTTTTTTGACAGGCAGAGTGGACAGTGAGAGAGAGAGACAGAGAGAAAGGTCTTCCTTTGCCGTTGGTTCACCCTCCAATGGCCGCCGCGGCCAGCGCGCTGCAGCCGGCGCACCGCGCTGATCCGATGGCAGGAGCCAGGAGCCAGAAGCCAGGTGCTTTTCCTGGTCTCCCATGGGGTGCAGGGCCCAAGCACCTGGGCCATCCTCCACTGCACTCCCTGGCCACAGCAGAGAGCTGGCCTGGAAGAGGGGCAACCGGGACAGAATCCGGCGCCCCGACCGGGACTAGAACCCGGTGTGCCGGCGCCGCAAGGCGGAGGATTAGCCTAGTGAGCCGCGGCGCCGGCCGAAATAATAATTTTTAAAAACTGGTAACTATTAGGTCTTATTTACAATCACATTGTTTTAATAATTAAAAAGTTGTGAATTTCTGATTCACTCCTTGCATTTTTGTTTTGTTAAAAGTACCTTATTTTTGGTAAAGATTTATTTATTTTTAAATTCAGAGTTACAGAGAGAGAGGGAGAGACTAGGTGAGGGAGATCTTCCATCCTCTGGTTCATTCCCTAGAAGGCCATATAGCCAGCACTGAGTCAGGCTGAAGTCAGAACCCAGGAGTTTCACCCGTGTCTCCCATGTGGGTGGCAGGGCCTCAAATACTTGGGCCATTTTCCACTGCTTTTCCCAGGCCATTAGCAGGGAGTTAGATTGGAAGTGGAGCAGCTGGGACATGAACCAGCACCTATCTGAGATGCTGCCATCTCACATAGTGGCTGCACCAGCAATGCCACAGTGGTCCTGAGAGTAGCTAATCTTAATAGTGGAAAGGATGTTCCATTTTGTCATTTAAAATATGCATTACCTTACTTAAGACTTGTGTATTTATTTATTTATTTATTTATTTTTACAGGCAGAGTGGACAGTGAGAGAGAGAGACAGAAAGGTCTTCCTTTGCCGTTGGTTCACCCTCCAATGGCCGCCACAGTCAGTGCGCTGAGGCCTGCGCATTGTGCTGATCCGATGGCAGGAGCCAGGTACTTATCCTGGTCTCCCATGGGGTGCAGGGCCCAAGCACTTGGGCCATCCTCCACTGCCTTCCCGGGCCACAGCAGAGAGCTGGCCTGGAAGAGGGGCAACCGGGACAGAATCCGGCACCCCGACTAGGACTAGAACCCGGTGTGCCGGCGCCGCAAGGCAGAGGATTAGCCTAGTGAGCCGTGGCCTCGGCTAAGACTTGTGTATTTTGATGTCCATATTTTCAGCATTAGTTAAAAGACAATGCCTTATAGTCTTTGGTCATAACTATCTGAAAAACCAAAAATGCAGTTACTTTAGAAACAGTGAAAAAATTAATCATTGATGAAAGATGAGAAAATTTTAGCTTAAAATTTCTTTAAATAAACATTTTTCATTACTTTTTCCATGATTCTTTTTCTTTTTTTTAAACTTTTATTTAATGAATATAAATTTCCATGATTCTTTTTCATTTATTTAGCTACCTAGTTATTTCAAAGGCAACTCAACAGAGAGAGAGAGAAAGGGGGAGAGAGAGGGAGAGAGAGAGAGAGGGAAAGGGGGAGAGAGAGAGAGAGAGAGAGAGAGAGAAGGGAGGGACAAACAGACAAAGTGGAGACAATATATCTTGCTTCTGTTGGTTCATGCCCTGAATGGTTACAACAACCAGGTCTGGGCCAGTTCAAGTACAGGAGCTAAGAACTCAATCTGGGTGTCCCACATTGGTGGCAAGGGACCCAGCACTTGGGCAACTACTACTACTTTCCCAGGCACGTTAGCAGGGAGCTGAATCAGAAGCAGAGCAGCCAGGACCCAAGCTGACAATGTAATAAGGGATGCTGATGTTGCAAGTGGTTGGCTTAACCCACTGTGCCACAAAGCCAGCCCCTGGCTTAAAATTTTTTGAACCAGAAGTCTTCCTTACCTCCAAAACACTTGGTATACAGCATTGATATCAACATTAGAGCTCCCTGAAGTCTATAGAATTCCAGACTTTCTTCAGCACAACATTTCAGAAGGAGATGCTACCATGTTAACTAATGAAATACCTAATGCCAAAATGAGTTACCCTAAAGATAAAACTGGAATCAAATGTGGTAAATGCTATTTGTTAGGTTTTTTATAAGTTCTACAATTAACCATAAATCTTAGTCTCATACCATAGTTTTACCAAATAAAGGGAATGAGGAAAATACACATAATGGTCAACATCTCTCATTCACAAATTATGAATTCTCCCATCCAACTATAGGGGGAATAGCTAATTTACAAAAAACTCACAGGAAACCATTTCTCTGAGAATAGAAATGACATTTATTAGTATGTTCAACACGCAGTGTCATGCCTGTCGGGCACCCTGATGAACCACTATCAGGAGTAGTTAAAGAGGATCTGGGTTCCCTACTTCCCTTTCAGATATTTTCTAACTCTGACATCCTTAAGTACAGAGAGCCTCCTTTTTCCACCTTAAATTGGTCAGTTCCTCTGTTCTTGAACAGAAGAGTCCTATGCGAAACAAACTTGTTCCAGTCAGGTCCCCAGAGGCTCCCTCCCTGCCCCCTAAGGGCAGCAGGCCCCAGAGACATCAATACTGGGCACTGTTTAACCTTCATTCTTCTTTATCTTCCATAATATATAAAAGATGACTATAGAAAACTCCCTATTATGCAGCCTTTATTATCTTCTGCTAAAAAAACACCTTTTAAGAAAGTGGGAAAGTATGCTCTGTTCTGCAATATTTGGCATTGTCATTTTAACTGAATCACTTGTTAGGGCAAAATTGCTATAACCTGTAATAAATGTTAAGATGTCGGATGCATACTTGTACTGAATTAATATTTTATAGCTCCTCGGCCCTGTGTGGGCTGGCTGTTCTACCAGAGTGCTCTAGCACCATGGAAACGCTGGAAGATATTTTCTCTTAATTGTAAGATTGCTTGACAGATAACAGTATAGTACCATGGAATTAAATTCCACTGCTGATGAATTCTGATAAGCTTATAACCTACTTAATTATATTAGTTGGTGTTTTGTTTTTGTTTTATTGTTAAACATCACAACATCTGTCCTTGTCCATAATCAGTTTTTAAAAGCCTTTATGTCACTAAGTATTGGTTTGTCTATATAATTTTCATTAGAGAGAAGATATTCAGTTTTTCAATTAAAAACTCTCTCCATTTTTATAAAACCCAATCTATGAACTAAATAAAATCTTTTTTTTTTTTGGAAAAAATATATCCTTAAAGAAGAACAAAGAATTCTTCTAATGTGTTTCTTTTCCTGAACTATAATAGTAGTCACAATTATATTAGCTTTAAATTCTAATGCCAAAAAAATCAGCATTTTGCTAGGGAAACATATGTGATCTTAAAATGTAAATAACGTGTATTGTGCATTATTTGTGTCTAAAAGAAACATGCTATGCTTCAATCTTTCCAGTACAACAAGGTACAACAGAAAACATGTATTTTTCTAAGCTTAAGACCCCTCAACCAGCTGATTCAAGTTTTACTCTAATATTCCCTAGGCTCTGATGAGTCAAGTTCTGAAAGCGAGCATCCAAATCTCTGGGCAGAACTCCCTGGAAAAACATCTGCTAAAAATACTGCTAGGTATTCTTACTAGCTTGTCATTTTCCTCAAAACTGCTGTAGAAGAGGATTCAAGGAACTGCTTATATTTTCAATTTCTTAAAATGTTCTCTTTTGTCCTAGGATTGCTCTGTGATGAGCAATGGGTGGCTTGCCCTCCAGTCTTCTAACACAATGAAGTCTTCAACTCCATCATTTGGCGCCTACTAGATTCCCCTCATTCAGGTCCCTCCTCACATCAATCCTCCCTCAGATGTGTTCTGACATCACTGCCAGACCAACAGCAATCCAGGAACTGTGGTTCATCTTCTGACTTCGGTGTTTTTGGAGAATCTACCCACATAGGTCTACTTTTTTACTCTCCACAGAACTGAGAAGGATGGAAGCTAAAAAAGCAATACTCAAAAAATTCCATTGAAAATAGGTGAAGAAATATGTGATTACATTAAAAATGTTTCCATAACAGTGAGTTTACTGAGTGTAGAAATTATTCTCGGTTGGGAGCAACTGGGAAAAGTTTTTTATATTAAGGCAAGTAGCAAACCAAAGTGGAAAGAGAGACTAAGCAAAGTATAGTAGGTAGAAAAATGGTCCCCTAATGGCCACATTTGGATCACCAGAACCTATATGTGCTCACTACTTCACAGACGTAATTCAGCTATGGAATATGAGATGGGGACATTATCCCAGATTAGCTGAGTTTGTTCTAAAGAGTCCTTATAAGAGGGAGGTGTGAGTGAGAGAGTCAGAGGAGATGTAAGAACAGAGACAAAAGTACAGTAACATGTGGCCTTCAGCTAATAGATGTGGCAGCCTCTAGAAACTGCAAAAGACCAGCAGACAGATTCCCCTAGTGCCTCCAGTAATAGGACAGCTCTGCTGACAATTGGAGTTTAATCTACTAAGACCTGTTTGCAACTTCTGACTTGCAAAATAATAAATTTTTGCTGTTTTAAGTTGTTAAACTTGTGGTTATTTGTTACAGCCACAATAGGAAACTAATATCCAAAGATAAATGGGGAAGTATTTATTAATTGAGGGGAATGTTATCAAATACTTCAAAGTATGCAGTGCACAGGGACATTCAATGGAAGAAAAGATGGGAAGAATCACACTAACATTTTTCTTTCTGCTTGAAGTGCTTTCATATTTGTTGTCTTGAAAATATGATTCCTTAGCAGGCATTGTGGTGCAAAGGGTTAAGCTATGGCTTGCAATATCTGTATTCCACGTTGGAGTGTTTGTTTGAGTCCAGGCTCCTCTTGCTTCTTTTTTTTTTTTTTTTTTTAAGGGAAAGAGTTTATTGGGGAAAACCCAGCAGACTGGAGGGAAGGGGCGAAGAGGGCAAAAGAGAGAGAAGGAGACTGTAAGAGCGATTGAGAGAGAGAGAGAGAGAGAGGAGAGGAACTAATGAGGAGAGAAGAGAGAGAGCAGAGAAGAGAGACAAGAGGGGGAGAGGAGAGGAGAGCAGAGAGCGCAGAGAGCGAGAGAGAGAAGAGAGCCACGTGTAAAAAGAGAGATTCTCTTGCTTCTGATTCAGCTTCCTGCTAACGTATCCTGAGGCAGCAGATGATGGCCCAAGTTCTTGGGCTGCTAAAAACCCACATTATAGAACTGGATGTAGTTCTTGGCTACTGGCTTCCTCATGGCCCAGTCTTGGCTGTTAGGAAGTGAACCAGTAGACCAAAGGTTTCTTTTTTTCTCTCTCTCTCTCTCTCTCTCTCTCTGTCACTCTGCCTTTCAAGTTGTGAAAATAAATAAAGAATAAACATTTAAAAATATTATTCTCCCTAATTACCTGTTAGTCCAGGCATTATGATTTCTCCAATTTAAAAATGAAGCACCTATGGCTCATGCAAGTTAATTGCTTTGCCCAGGTTCACAGTTCCATTAAGTGTTACCGTTTTTTAGAAGCCAAGGTTGACCAAATTCTCATCTCTTTCCACTGCAGCTCATCATCTGCTCATACTAAGGCAAAGGGTGTAAAATTTTATACAGGTCTGAATATCAGAGCAAAGGGTATAAAATTTATTCCTTAGCAATAAATGAAAGGTCTATAAGCATGTAGTATCATGATTAATTCATGTACTCCCAATATATAAAGTGAACAAGAACAGGGAATAAAAATTCTAGAAACAGGTTAGTAAGAGATAGGAAACAAAGACCTAAAGTGAATGCATCAGTGGTAGTAGAGACTATTGTTTCATACAAAGTGGAAAGGCATGTTAGGCAGGTGCAGATAGAAGCATCTTTCTGGTTTACTATTGATGAAAATGTATGGTTTTCTAATATGTATATATCTTTGGACAACAAATTACTGTACATTGAAATAAAATAGGCCCTTTTTCTATATATATATGTGTGTGTGTGTATGTATATATATAAATATATAAATCATTGTTTATAAAATAAAAATTAGGTTTTTACACCCACATCAGATGGTTTGACTTTTTATCTTTCCATTTCAGAAGTTAGAAAAAAATATTAGCTTAAAACAATAAATGAATCTAAATGCTCTACTTCTTACAATACTTCAGTGCTTTTTGTCTCATTGAGGTCAACTGTCTGATTGCCAGTGAAAATTGGGAATGGAAAAGTGCCACTCTGTTCTATCCACAGTAATAGCAATCCACTCTCTAAATCGTCACCCTCTGACAGGATTCTCTTGACCTCATCCATCTCTCACCTTATTACCTGCCTTCCATTTCTTCTGTGCACCATAGGTAAGCTACAAAAAATATATCTGGGTGGCCGTCCTTGTTATGTATCTGAAACATTTGCTGCTGCATTGTGACATATTTATTGCCGTTATCCGCCCATCAGTTCTCATCATGCCCATTTTTTCAGTCTTCGGTTGTATTTTATTGCCTTGATTCCTAGAACTTTCAGCATTTTTTTTCTCTTTTCCCACAGAGCTCAGAATTCTGATACTGGATGTAGTAGGGTGAATAATGGGTTACCAAAGATATCTAAGTTCTAATCCCCAGAAACTGTAAGTAGGTCACCTTACATTTAAAAGCACTTGGCAAGTATGATTAAATTAAGGATTTTGAACTGGGGAGATTATTTTGGAGTATCCAGCTGGATTCCATGTAAAAATCACAAGAGTCCTTATAAGGGAAAGGGTCAGAGAGAAAAAGAGAAGATGATGGAGATAAGAGAGGAGAAAAGCTATGGTGTTGCTGGATTAAAAGGTGGAGGAAGGAATCACAAGCCAAGGAAAAGGGGCAGCCTAACGAAGCTATAAAAGGCAAGGAAACAAATTTTCCCCTACAGCATGCAGAAGGAACAGAGCCCTGCAGACTACTTCTGACCTCCAGACTTTAAGAGAGGAAAAAAAAAATCCATGTTGCTTGAAACCACAAGTATACAGTAATTACTTACACCAGCAACAGTTAACTTTTTGGTCCAACAACAAGAAAGAAGTCCCAAATGCCTCATCTTTTTTTTTTTTTTACATTTTCAAAATAAGATAAGAAATTGGAGCACCTTAATTAGTCTTAAATGATGTCCTATCATCTTATTTACTATTCATTATCTCCCTTACACAGTTACTGAAAGTGTTCCAGAGAGTTGTTTCATCTTGCAGTGTCAGTTGAGAAAACTGAAGACTGTGATCCATGCCATCAGACTTGAGAAATAAGCCATTTAAAACTTCTCCAGCACCTTCTAACAGCAGTCACCAGTCTTGTGAGACTGAAATCAGCTCATGTCTCATGGTCCAGAAGAGCCATTTAGAAAACTGATGTGAGTTTAAAAAAAAAAAATTGATGATGGAACTAAAATGCTATCTTTTTCATTCAAATCATGCCATAATTGGAAAATATTTTTAAAATTACTTTCAAAGGACCATACTAGGTAACCTACACTTCCTTCAACATTATTCAAAATGGATTCAAGCTTTTCCTTGATCCCAAGATCTAAAGTTTCCTTAATTGCCTTATGATGCTCACTGATCCAATATTTCTGACAGAGGAAGAGAAAATGGAAAGGAATTGGAAAGCAAGAGGGAGAATGATGGATAAGTAAAGGAAGAGAGATGAGGAAAAGCAAAATGATGACATTTAGATTCTCAGAATTATCATGATCTAAAAGTAACACCAACTTCTACTTTCTTCTCTATATACACAAAGGAGAGACGAGACAGTACATACTTACCCAAGATAATAATACTACTAGAGAGATACGGCAGTTCTACATGACATACTGCCCCTTAGACATGTCTAGCATGGACAGTTTGGAGAAAGGGGTCAGATACTAACAGTTTTCAAAACTTAAAGCTTTTAGCAAAACATCCTTACCATCTCACTTTTATCCCCAAATTCTGCGAGTCTAATGCCTTCCTCTCCCTGCATCTCTTCATCCCCTGAAATAAAGGAAAAAGGAAAATAATTAACATTTTTGAGAGCGTATTAATGTCAGAAAAAACTCAAGATGTTTGAATTTGTTACATTTTATCTTCATTATCAAAAGAGCTAAAATTTCTGAGTCTTCAATACACACAAGCTCTGGGCCTCATATGTTACATAATTTAGCCTATTTCATGCTCACCACTGCACTCTGAGGTTTATAGTATTGGTATCCTCATTTTGCAAATCAGAAAACTGGTCTCGGAATTTGTTGTGCTGTTTGCCCCAAGTCAAGAGGCTGGTAAATTGTAAGGCTGGGATTCTGTCTGACACTGAAGCCTGAGTTCTTAACCCTTGGTCTAAGAAGTAGGTACTAATTTTTTTTCTTTGTAGATAAAAATAATTTGAATCAAAGGAACATCAAGGAATTTGTATCTGTCTCCCAATCAAAAGAATCATATTTATACATATGATAATGAGATTTATATTTGGAAAGCAGAGAGTTCACTCTTCACTGACTTTATATTGTGATTTTGTAATACTCACCCCCAACAATTACACCTGACTGAGTATCCACAAGCTGAGAGAGTAAATTCTAGCTTCCAAAAAATACAGTAAAACTTAGAAAGTTACCCAAGGGCAAAATTAAGAGTTTGAAACATTGAAGTTAAAGTCTGAATTTGGAACAATTAAGTCTGTCAAGCACACCACATTTTTAATTTTTGAACATGCTTTTAATGGAAATGTTGTGTTATATAACTCCAAGGGTTTATTTCTCTGAGATCCAACTAATTTGCGAGATTTGCAGCAAGAAGAAGCTACTTACAGGGAAAGAAAAAACAACAGCAACTCACAAAAGTTTCTCTACCCAGTAAGTACAGTCTTAATGTGTGCATCCTTGTTTTACAGGCTGCCCCTCTGGCCACCACTGCTATATATAATCCTTAGGATTCACAAACAAAACACAATACATATTGCTTCTTCCTAGATCCATTTGCTGCAGACAATCAAGCCTCAAAAATAAAATCGAGGGTTCTTTTGCCCTGTTTTCTTTTGATTCAGGCATATGTTCACATACAAAATACGCAAAAGCCTATTATGTTTCTGATTAAAGCTTCTAATTTGAGCAATGCAAGGGCTAAACTTGGATACTGCAGAACACATCCATTTTATTCCTACCACTCTTTTAATATGTATGTGAATTTATCTGGAATTTGTGCCACACATACCTGTAATACCTCAGCTCGAAGAATATGAAATGAAAAAAGTGCAGCAAAGACAGATGTGTTCTGGGGAGAACTCAAAAGTAGCCACTAATGAGGGAAAACAAAGTCGTCATGGATGATGCAGCTGCAGTACTCCACTGTGTCTTTCTGGCGTTGCAAGAAGCTAAATGCATTATCACAATCACTTTCCGCAGCACTGAGACTTCAGCAGCTTCTCTCCCTTCTGTAGGTGTATCCACTTTTGGCTAGAGAAAAGCAGCTTATAATATTAAAATTCCAATATTGGACTTCAGCAAATAATGGTTAAAATGTATCTTGCAACAGATTTTTCCAGCAATCTTTTTGAACTGTTTTCAATTACAGTCACAAAGTGTTCAGTTGCAATATTCCCTTTCTCTTGATGACAATTCAGGAAAGCTACTATGTTACTTGCTGAGATGTGATGGGAATGTAGTCTTGGTTGACAGTAAATAGAATGAGAAAATGGGGAATAGGGTAGGAAAAAACAGCTGCCAGCTAAACAAAATACAGATTCTTCAAAAAGTTTATGGGAAACGAAATTAAAAGATAACTTTATTTTGGTGCAAAAGATTTTGAAATTCATGTTATTATTTTTTCATAATACACATTATCCATGAACTTTCTGAAATACTATCATACTGCATTTATGATACAGGTATCAAGTGAAGTAAAGAAACCTAGTAAAAAATTTGGCATAATTTAGAGCCACATTCTCCTGATATAGGATGGGGGTGTAGAGAAGTGAGGCCTACAGATTGAGCAGCCCAATTGGGTTTTGCCATGCTCTGAAACTAATGGTACAATAATCTGAGCCAACTAGGGACAACCATAGACTCAGAGAACAAATTTGGACAAGCCCCAAACTAACTTGGGCATACAAAATGCCCCTCTTCAGATCCAACAAAGTGGACCATTTTATAAGCATGGAAGTTATTCTTGTTTTAAGTCATTAGTATATCCAGAGGAGAAGCATGAGCTCACCCATTTCACCATGCAAAGAACTCTCTCTCCATGTGCCTACTATTTTGACAAGTAAAATGAGATCTTCATTAAATTACAGGATTGTGCATGATGATTTTAAGTAGTGATATATTATCTATGACTAAAAGCAGGCTTGGGATTGTTTTTTGCCATCTCCCCCCCTCCTTTGGATGGGAGGCTTGTGGAAAGCAGGCCTGGCCAACCAGTCTTGCACATGTGTCATGGAGAAAGAGGAACAGGACTTCCAGCAATGGCTTTCAACAAATGGTAATTTAGAACGTGTTGTGAGCCACCCAAAGGGAATGAACCTGAAGGCTATGTATGGAATATGAGACATAAAACCAGTTTCCAAGACTGAACCAGGTAAATTTCTCCAAAACAGTTGAGCTAGGGAGAATATTGGGAGTTGATATGCAAGGGCAGCAGCAGCTCTGAGTAGGTGAACAAAAACTTATCTAAAGGAACTGGAGAAAGTGAGAGTGGGTGAGGCAAGTAAGGTTTGATTGATCATAGGCATTTTTCACCCTCCACTGAGAGAAGCACGATAAAATAAATAAGGATCCATTCATTTTTATAGCACACTGCAAGTTTAGAAGCCCATTTCTTGCTAATCTTAGCCACCAAAAAAATAAAAATAAAAATAGAATTGAGATGTTGGGATCTCAGTTTCTTTTTTTTAAACTTTTATTTAATGAATATAAATTTCCAAAGTACGGCTTATGGATTACAATGGCTTCCCCCCGCCATAACGTCCCTCCCACCCGCAACCCTCCCCTTTACCACTCCCTCTCCCCTTCCATTCACATCAAGATTCATTTTCGATTCTCTTTATATCTCATTTTCTAAACCCACAACCAGCTGCCTGCTGAGGCTTCAGCCACTTCAATCTGTTCTTCAGAAATCTAGATCATCACACCCAGAAGATCCTTGCTATTACTGAACTCCACAGCTGGGCCCCAGATCCATGAGTGTAGACCAGTGGGTTTCCTGCTGTGTGCAGGGTAATAGTGTGCTCAGAAAGAATCTATAGAGTGGAATACTGAGCAGGCAAATGTCCAGGCCTCCACCCCTGATTGAACTAGTCAATATTTTATTGATTTCTGTATTAAACTTTTGCCTTAAATTTTACTTGTAAAGGAGTCTTCTGCTTAAAAAAAATAGGAAGTTAATATACCATTGCCCCATTGTCCTATGTATTGGTTGACTGTGTTTGTAAGTGGTATCGGACTGCTCTTGATTTGTAATAGCCTTTGGCCCTAAGATCTTTCTTGAGACCCTCTTCTTTCTTTGAATATCCTCTTCCTATAGGGAACACCTTTTGGACCTCCATTTCCCGAACTTTTTTTCCTAATGTTCCAATCCTCAAATGATTTTGATATCTTTCTGGAAACAAAGGTGCTATCCTTTCTCATGAGCAGGAGATCCGTGTTTATAACAGAAAGTTCTCCAAACAAAATTTGTTTATTTGTACCACCCCCATCATCTGGATCTGCTGCTCTTTGGTTTGTATTTCTAGACTCTAGTCACATCTGAACTTTTCCTGCCAGGAAAGCTGCTGCCTCTACCCTCTCCTCTAGAATTCCACTGGTCTGTAATTCTTGAAGAGATTCCCCCTTTGCTACAACCTTTGTCCTGGTGGCAGATTTTCCTCAAAAGAGATTTTAATTGGAATTGCTACTCTCCATACTTCATATCCCAGAGGGACAATGGACTCAGAGAAAATTAATGTGTACTAAACAATTTTCCCAAATCCTTTTTTGCTTTGAATTACTTGGGACTATATACTTTAACCAACAGCATAAACCTCCCTTCCTGCCACTTGTCTTTCTGGGGCTAGATGTACTTCTGTGCCCTACCCTGGCCCACCATTCCTTTTCTGCATGTTGAGCTGAGTTTTGGAAGCACAACTTTGTTTCTTAATTTACTTCAGCATCTTCTCCGAGGTTTTTTACTTTTACAAGTGACAAAAATTGAACTCAAACTTCCATAAGTTAAAACAATTTATGCAATTAAGATGACAGGGGATGCTAACTTCTGGCATAGCTGAATCTGGAGTTTATGTTATGAACTCATGCTTGTGTTCTGTCTCTCTCATTCTCTTCATTTCCCTCTCTCATTTTCTCTTCCTTTCCTCACTCTCCCTCCTTCCACCTCTATCTCCACCTCCCTCTTTCTTTCCATTCACTCTCTTCCCCTTAACCTTTCCCTCTTTCTTCATTTAATAACTCATCTTTCCCATGCTGGTCTCATTCTCAAGCTCTCCCATGTCTCAACAAATGTGGTCCTTAATGTCCTTAGTACCTGTGACTTTACAAAGAGGGACTTTTTTTTCAGCATCTCTATCAGTCTGTAGAACAGGATGCCAGCTGAATTACATAAGGTAAGTG
Source organism: Oryctolagus cuniculus (assembly GCF_051225735.1). Taxonomy (NCBI): domain Eukaryota; kingdom Metazoa; phylum Chordata; class Mammalia; order Lagomorpha; family Leporidae; genus Oryctolagus; species Oryctolagus cuniculus. Next base: position 104,533,059 of record NC_142873.1, read on the forward strand.
CTTACCCACATGCCAATCACTGTGTCTGAAGAAGAGACCATCTCAGCCTAAACCTCCCGTTCCTCCAACACTCTCCCCATGCCAGGCTTCATCATGAGGAAGTTAGGGCCCATGTAATTGTCAACCATCTAGAATCACATGATCTGAGCTGGAGTCAATTTCCAAAAGGAAGCAAATAAAAATAAGAAACATATAAGAATTGCATTATTTGTTGCATTTCAATGTCTTTGTTCCTTTCTTCCTCTCCTCATTCCTTATTTAACAGTAAAAAAAATAACTATTATCTAAGTCAATGCATTTCTACTCTGATCTTTTTATATTCTCCCTCCAAAACTTAAATAGTAGCTTTTATTCTCATACCAAATTCTGAGTCATTTATCAGCTGAGTGTGGTTTTCCTTTTGGCTGGAAGCAAATAGCTCTAAGATCCAAAGTGTCCTATATGCAATCTTCTATTAAATTTCTGACTTTGTCCTTGTATTTGCAGTCAATTTTAAATTCTTTTACTCCACTCAACCCAAAAGAATAGCATATGCATGATATAATATAAGCCCTTATTTCTCTAGATTTTGTTTCTGCTGAATTCTTGCAATCCTCATCACTAAATTCACACTGTAGTTTTTTTCTGACATATATAAATCATGGTCTTCATAGTCTTTAAGTCCTTGAATATAAATATGATAGATAATAAATGAGAGTGAGAGAGAATCTAAGAGAGGTACAGCCATCTCACTACAAGTTGGAAGTTATAATCTAAATCAGAGACATGAGAGGCTCTACCTTCTAAGGGATGAATTCCTTTTCCTATCAGTGTTACACAGGTTAAACCTACATAGGACATCATCTATCAGAAACTCATCTATGTCTTAACATCATTAAATGAACTTGCCCTCCTAAATTCAGTACCTGACACACATACTCATGCTCAGCTGATAATTACAAAAACAGTAATCATATCTGAGAGGTAAGAAATGGCTCAGTCTCATTATATCCTCCCATGGTTTACTTACTTTTTACTCAAACCATTTCTCCCTTAAACTCCTCAGTGTTACCATCTTAGCCCTGACTAACTTGATCCTTCATGGGCCAGGTGACACAAATCAGTAAGAGATATCACATGGGAATCACAGAAGAAAAATGCAATAGAAGTTCAGAAGGAAAGTGATCAAAATGAACACAGAAAAGGAAAGTTTTTAAAGACTATACCAAGGGACATCTCAGGAAGAGTATTTGTCCCAGTTATGCAGCAGTTTTCTCAGAGAGATCCACTGAGCGACCAGAGGAAAATCTCCTTAGCCACCTTTGCTTATCTACAAAAGATACACATTTTATTTAAATCCCAAAATATAATAGTAATAAATCTATTTCATAAAAACCTATAGTGGTGAAGTTGAAATTTACATATTTAATCAAAGGAAATTTGTAAGTATATTCTATTTGCTGAAAATTTTTATTTTGGTCATTAAATTATTAAAGATATTTTGGGAGAAACAGAACTCCATTTTCAAAGAAAAATACTCAAAGAGCAGGATGGAATTGCAAACAGAACTTAGTTCAAATTCCACCTTTAAAGGGGAAATACAAGGCAAGTTAATGCCCCTGCGTCTCAATTTTTCACTCCAATAAAAAGTAAACATCTCCCGTAAGGTTGCTGGGAAGAACAATTTAGATACCAACACTGATAACTCAACAGATAATAGATAGTACATGGCAGGAATTTAATTATTAATCATAGTGGAATGATTAAAAATGGTGAATATTCCTTCCTTCTTGAATCTGAACAAGAATTTTAAATACATAATGAGCCATTGTCACTCACGTTAAAGTTCATTGCGAAAACAAAATTTTGAATTTAACAAAGCACAAATTCACTGGGATCACTTCCACTGTGTACAACTATATGGTTAGATTTCTAAGTTGTACTGTCATGCTTTACAAAGGTCTAGCAATCAACAACTCTTCACATACCCTATCTCCAATTTGAAGAACTTCAATGAAGTGCATTATTTTATATCCACACGTGTCAACATCATATCTTCTCCAGATGGCAAAATGACAGCAATAAACAGATATTGTTTCTGAGTCACTCGAGCATTACAGCTTCTTAGTAGATTACCACTGGGACCCAAATCATGATGTATCTTAAAAGTTCTTCTCTAGAAAAATAATTAACACATCTAATTCCTAAGAAATAATCAATACTCCTGTAAAGAAAATTCTTTGCTATTTTACAGCCTTTAATTTTCTACCTTTCAAGTTAAGAAAACATAAAACATACAAGGAGATAATTCATCTACATGACACAGTGCACATCATAGATACTGAGAACAGGCTCCAGCATGTAAGGAAGGAAAACGGAGTTCAACAACTTGAGATTTGGCCCCACCTTCACCACTCATCATCTTTGGCCATTTAATTTCTGTAAGCTTCCATTTTTTTCAGCAGTAAAATGAGAAAAATAATAATTACTTCAAAGGGAAATGTGTAAAATGTTAGATGTAAAATGTTAAGTCCAACACTTTCATTTGGTAGGCCCTCCAAATTAATTAATTAATTAATGTAAAGGATTAAATGCCTGAATGGGTCCTACAGTTACCTCTTCAAGAAATTTCCATCACATGAGGATACAAGAATACAGCAGCCTGTAACCTGACAATGAGCCCTCACCAGAACCCAATGACAATGGCAGCCTTATCTTGAATTTCAGCCTCTAGAACCGTGGGAAATACGTGTATATTGTTTATGAGCCACCCACTCCATGGTGCTTTGTTATAGCAGCCCAAACTGAAAAAAACAATAGCTGACCACAGAAATCTAAATGGCTATGGAAGACAAAAGTTATACATTCTGAGTAACTATAGAAAAGCTATTCCCAGAGTTTTCACTGTGATTTCTAATCCCTTAAGAGATCAAAACCAATATATCTAACTGTGTATAGTTCATCTATGCTGTCCACTTGAACTGTAAACAGAAGTGCTGAAAATTGATTGTATTATATTTCCCTCCAAAACTCCTTCTCACCCTATAATACATGTCCCTTTTTTATTGGCATCTCCATCTTATTAACCAAGACAGAAAACCTGGAATTTTTCAAGGTACTTTCTCTAGTACTTTATATAAACTTAGTTACTAAATTGTCTCCATTTTACTGTTATCACGTGTCTTCCAGTATCCTCTCAATACTCACTAGTAATAGCTACATGTAGAATCTTTTACCTATTTGATATCAATGAACTCTCCCACTCTAGACTTGTCATGCAGTTAATCTCAGTACCAAAACACTTTTCTAAGTAACAGTTATGGATCTCCATTGCTTAAAATAACCTTTCCAATACATATAGTTCCAAGCAGTTTATGGACAGGGCTGAAATGTGGGTAGAAATATCTCTGTGATAGAAGTTTGAGGAACAGAATTTAATTTAAACTTCTATTAGAGATCACAGGAAGTATTAGCATATTAATATCTGAGACGTCTCGCAGTAAGGAAAGCTGTTTATATTTGTGCAATTTGTGTGTCTTAGATATTTTGACCACTTAATATTACTTAATTTTCCATATAGTGTTCCACAGAAAACATTTAAGTGAATAATGGACTGCATAATGAAATATCAACTCATTGTCGTGGCATGTAAAGCCACTTACAAGAGGTTTACAACTTTATCCTCTAGTGTATTTATTAATCAATCAACTCTAAATATTTATTGAACAAGAGATGCATTATATACTAAGGATACAGGCAGCAAGACAAGGTTCCTGAACCAGAGTGTTTATTTCTAGCTTCTTATTGTTATTGTATTTTTTATTTCTTCAAATCTTTGCATATAACATGGCTGCTACTTATAATGCCCTTCCCCTGTTTTCATCTGGCAAACTCATCTGTATTCTTCAGCTGTTTACATCTTGAACTATGAATTCCTTGACCAGAGTATGTCATTCATTGACATTTTCTCCAATTAGCATTGTACTTGACACATAGCTCTATTCAATAAATTAATATATTAAATTCACAAATGGAGAGTCAGTGGTTAAGACATCAATTAAGATGCCTGCATCCCGTATGCAAGAGCCAGGATTTGTCCGCACTCTGCTCCTGATTCCAGCTTACTGAAAATGCACATCTGAGGAGGCAGCAGGTGATGGCTCAAGTAGTTGGGGTCCTGCCACCCATATTAGAGATGAGAATTGACCTCCTGGCTCCCAGCTTTGGCCTGGCCCAGGGAATGAACAAGTAGATGAAAATTCTGTGTATGTCTGTCTTTTGCTGTGTCTCTGGGTCTCAAATAAATATTTATAAATGGGCAAATAACTTAAGATATTGAAGTTGCTATATTTAATATCTCATAAATAAATTAAAACTTTAAATTATAGTTAAATTTTTATATATATAAATATATTTTGGTAATTGAGAGTGGTTTCAAATTTTAAAATAATAGCTAATTAAGGAGATGTTTATAACTGTCTTTTAAAATTTTTGTATTCTGACTTCTTATCACAGTTGCTTGGCATAAACTACAGGTACACCTGTCATATTCTTAATTGTACAAGAATTACTAATTTTCAGGAGTATTAAAAATTTTTGTATTACATGGAAATGGAAATAAAATAGCAATTAAAAACTGAAGTTAAATTTAAATGCTCTGATCTCAGGAAAACACAAACATACAGTAAAATTGCTTTGTTTTGTCACTAACATACACTCTAAGGGTAATAAATGTTCACATTTTGGTATTTTATGATCTTGATGATCATAAATGGAACCAGCATAGTTTGTCAATATGTTCAGAAGTCAGAAGGCTAAGTTTTCCTTTACACTACAACCAGGAGGGAGCAGGAAAGGAGAAAAAGGAGAGAGGGAATAAGGAAGCAAAAGGAAAAGAAGGAAGGATAGAGGGAGAAAGAAAAGAAACAAGAAGCAAAGAATAATATAATAGATAAAAGGGAAAAATAAAACAAATTTAAGAAAAAATATATCTAACTGGAACTACATCTTGGGAAAAAATTTTGGTTGGCCAGTGATTCAATATTTGTACATTTGATAAGTTGGGCCTCTTCTGGAACATAATTATGGCCAGTATTTATTAAATGTTTCTCACTTGTCTGCTGGGAATGTTACATTTATTATGATGGTTTAGTCCATGCAAGAACCGCCTTAAAAGGGCTTTATTATAACCCACATTGATGAATGAGCAACTGAAGTTCACAAAAAAGTGACTTGCCCAAGGTCTCAGAGCTGGTCATCATCAGTTTCAAATTTCAAGCAAGGAAATTATGACAGCAGCAGAGTGACCATATGCTGCTGTACACTGTGCATGTAGTTCATCGGCATAGCTGGTCTGGCTTGTATTTTGATTCAGGTTGACTGAATTCTGTTATGGTAAAATGTTGTGGAGTAACTGGCCTGCCCAGATCCAGACTGTCAACTAAATATATTTGGAAAAAAAGAGGTTGTTTTTACTTTCAAATTAAAACCCATTTATGCATTTGTGTACCAAACAGAATATTTACCAATAGTATTATATTTAAAAGCTTACTGATGCCTGTTGAAGATATTCTAATAACAATTTTCTTTTAAATGTACAGCAACTATATATTTCATTTAAAAAATTGAGGTGTTCAAGTAATACAGCATTATTTCTATATAATAATTACATTTTGAGCTCACATTCCATTAAGTTTAGATACTCATTTTATTTGGGACTTTTCCATCTCCAAAGTTACACCTGTATAGGTTACAAGGTTACACCTGTGTAGCTGCATTGGAAGGGACTAATGGAGAGGTGTGTCCGGACCCTTGAAGGTTACCAAAAGCACATCCTGTAAGACACACGTTCTCAGTCTTCAGTGAGCAGTACACATGAATCTCTGAAGCATTTCTCCACATTGAGGTCACAGGGCTTCTCTGGGTCCTGTTGCCATTCCTTGTTTCTCTTTCTCCCTCTCTCTCTTTCTCTCTGTCTCTATTTGGTGGTGTGTCTGTTTGTGTGTGTGCACATGGCAATGCTTGTGTGTAGCTTCCTTGCCCTTCTCAAACGCCTCTTCACTCTATGGAATGAAAGCCTATCTAAAGCTCCCTTGTTCCCAAAGGGACAAATATTATATGTTCTTCCTGATCGATGACAACTAACTGAGTACCAAAGGGGAAACCTGTTGAAGTGAAATGGACACTATGAGAAACAGTGACTTGATCAGCCCTTGTCCTGACTGTTGATGTACAATGTAACTTTATCCCTTTTAGTATTTTTTTTTGTTCTAGTACTATTGGTTGAACTCTATAATTAACACACAATTATTCTTAGGTGTTTAAATTTAACTGAAAAGTGATCCCTGTTAAATGTAAGAGTGGGTATAAGAGAGGGAAGAGATGTGCAATTCGGGACATGCTCAATCGGACTTGCCCCAAATGGTGGAGTTAGAAACGTGCCAGGGGATTCCAATACAATCCCATCAAGGTGGCATGTACCAATGCCATCTCACTAGTCCAAGTGATCAACTTCAGTTCGCAATTGATCACACTGATAGGTCTAAGAGTCAAAGGGATCACACAAACAAGATTAGTGTCTGCTAATACTAACTGATAGAATCAAAAAGGGAAAGAACGATCCAACATGGGAAGTGAGATACACAGCAGACCCATAGAATGGCAGATGTCCTAAACAGCACTCTGGCCTCAGAATCAGCCCTTAAGGCATGCAGATCTGGCTGAAAAGCCCATGAGAGTATTTCAGGCATGGAAAGCCAAGACACTCTGGGAAAAAAAAAAAAAAAAGAAGAAGAAGAAGAAGACCTAAATGAAAGATCTCTGCGAGTGAGATCCCAGTGGAAAGAACAGGGCCATCAAAGAAGGAGGTACCTTTCTCTGAAGGGAAGAAAGAATTTCCACTTTGACTTTGACCCTGTCAGAAAAAGATTGAAGTCTGCGAACTGAAAAGGCTTCCATAGCTTTGGCAACTCATGACTAGAGCCTAGGGAGATTACTGACACCATAAACAAGAGTGTCAAATTGTTAAGTCAACAACAGGAGTCACTGTGTACTTACTTCTCATGTGGGATCTGTCCTTAATGTGTTGTCCAATGTGAATTAATGCTATAACTAGTACTTAAACAGTATTTTACACTTTGCGTTTCTGTGTGGGTGCAAACTGATGAAATCTTTACTTAATATATACTAAATCGATCTTCTGTATATAAAGATAATTGAAAATGAATCTTGATGTGAATGGAATGGGAGAGGGAGCGGGAGATGGGAGGGGTGCGAGTAGGAGGGAAGTTATGGCAGGGGAGCCATTGTAATCCATAACCTGTACTTTGGAAATTTATATTTACTAATTAAAATTTAAAAAAAAAACACAAAGGAGCCATCTCAACTACACTGTGCTGCCTATCTACTAAGATAATGGGCATTAGGAGGTTTTGTTCCCTCCTTAGACTGTATTCAGAGATGAAAGCACTCTTGGGTGTCCATTATATTGGCCCAATATCCAGATCTCAATGTAAGGTGGAGATAAGTAAGGCACAAAGCACTTCAAATAGTTGCAAGAGTTGCCATGCTCTATTTTATCACTCAATCCAAGAAAATTTCTAGTCTCCAGGTGAAGAATAAACTGGTTTATCATTAATAACACTATTCTTCCAAATTTGCTTTTTTTTCCTATGTTTTGGACAAGTATTTGATTCTTTGTTTGTTCTCACTGTCCAACACCATGAAAGCAGAATTACTTAAGCTTTTTAGGTTGGGTTACAATCTGGGGAATTAAAGAAAGATACTCAGGCAAAAGAAAAAAAATACTGCACATCACACACGAAAAAATATGCTTTGTTTTCTACATAAAAATACCACTGTCCATTTATCATAAAACTTAAAAGTATTTGATAATCTTATATTTGTCTAGCTAGTTTCTGCATATGTTGTAAAAGAACTGGAGAATAGAAAAAGAATAATTCAGTAACACAACCTCAATGATGAAAGTGTCATTGTATAGAGTGTTGTGATGTACCAATCCCTGCTGCTACTCAGTGGTGTTCCTCTTGTCCCAGACACTCACAGAAAAAGAATTGTACTTGCATACATGTATATTATATGTATCAAACATTTTAAGTATGAAATGCCTAATACCTACCAAGTACTTTACAAGGCACTAGGAGTATAAAAGTCAATAATAAGGAATTTACAACTATTGCTCTGGGATCTAGAAAACTGGATAGAATGTTATTCCCATGATTATAGTTTAAAATGATTGGATTAACTTCAGCTTTATGATTTTTTTCCAATACAACACAGATACAATTTGAAAATAATCAACTGATGCAAAAATCTGTGGAAAGGCAGGCGCCTACAAGAGAGGAAATGCAAACAGTTACTTACCAGAGATAAATGCAACCAGACACCAGTAAGAATGGTTTATAAAGAATTATTGATATTTAGGTAGAAGTTATCTGCAGAATAGTAGATAGCTGGAGCTCACAGAGACTGCAAAAATTGAGCCTTGTGCAGGTTCACTTTCATTGAATTTCAGCACCCACCCAGAAGAAGCTCCTGCCACCTGGCTTCTGTCTGGCGCAGTCCTAACCAGAGGCCATTTGGGGAGTGAACTAGTGAATGGAATCTGTGTGTGTGTGCATTTGTGTGTAAAACTGTACCTTTTAAATAAATGTTTAAAAAAGAATAAATCAGAAAGATCCCTTAAAAAGTATATATTGTGGTTCAGACCAGGGGAGAGGAACAACAGTCATGCTGAAAGGACAACACACTCCACAAAATCACCAATTTGCTATCTACCTTGTGAAACAAAAGTCCTAGTCTGTGAGCCATAGGGACAAAAACATCACCACCCTCCAGATGGGGTGAAATATAGCTAGAGGAAGAAACCTAGGAAGAAGAAAATGATTCCTAAAGAATGATAAGTAGAACTGAGAAGTACATACTCCCCAAAAATATAACAATGAGACTTACTACAAATAGACAATGTTCCTCCGGTTGTCCATGCAGCCCAGCTGATAACTCTGAATGGCTATAGCAGAACACGGCTGGGGAGGTGCAAGAGAGCTGGCAAAGAAACTCTTTTGTGGAAAAACATAGATTGAAACCTGCAGCTGAAGGTCTAGAAGACATGGCTTTGGCAAATCAACCTCACTCCAAACATAAACATATAATTAGAGGAATTTGAAGCTGATGGTGCCCTGAGGGTAACCACAGAAACTATCAACCTTAAGTCCAACCCACTCCTGACCATTAAACCCCACACTAACTCCTGGGACAGGGTTTGCCATTTTCCAGGGCTGGAGAATATTTATCTCAGTCTAGACATTACTGAAAAAGATATTTGCTTTTAATCAAAAATGGATTACATACAAAAAGGAAGAAAAAATACTCCCAAAGAACAAAGCAATCAATGTCAGATTCATAAATGACACACATATCAAAAATACCTAAATTAACATACCAAAAGTTCTAATGGAAAAGACTGACAACATGGAAGATCAGATGGGAGATTTCAGCAAAGATTATGACTACAGAAAAAAATAATATAGAAATACTTGAGGGGCCAATGTTGTGGCATAGTGGGTTAGGCTGCCACTTGTAGGGCCAGCATCCCAAATCATGGTACACATTCAAGTCCCATCTGTTCAGATTCCAAACCAGCTTCCTGCTAATGCTGCTAGAAAGACAGAATAAGATATCTCAAGTACTTGGGCACCTGCTACTCATGTGAGACCAGGATGGAGTTCCTGGCTAGTTTTGGCCTCACCCAGACATGGCTATTGCCGCCATTTGGAGAGTGAACCAGTGGATGAAAGATTTCTCTGTATGACTTCCTCTTCCTTTGTCACTGGCCTTTCAAATAAAAACAAATATTTAAAATGGAAATATTTGAAAGGAAAAAATGATAAGAATATCTTTGACCAGCTGGTTAGTAAATTCAACACAGCTGAAGAACAAATCATTGAATGTGAAAATTCATTAGCATAAGTTGCCCATTATGAAATACAAAAAAAAAAATGAGTAGGGGCAGAAGTAAACAGCTAAGAAATGTAGAGCAATATCAAATAGTTCAATAGAAAAATAATTAGAGAGCTAGAATAAGAGTTACCAGAGCCGGCACTTGGCACAATAGCCTAGGCCTCCACTTTTCACACCAGCATCCCATACAGGCACTGGTTCGAGTCCCAGCTGTTTCACTTGCAATCCAGCTCTCTGCTATGGCCTGGGAAAGCAGCAGAAAATGGCCCAAGTGCTTTGGCCCCTGCACCTAGATTGGAGACCCCCGAAGAAGCTCCTGGCTCCTGGCTTCAGATAAGCTCAACTCTGGCAGTTGCAGCCATTTGGGAAGTGAACCAGTGAATCGAAGACTTCTCTCTCACTGCCTCTGCCTCTCTGTAACTATGCCTTTCAAATAAATAAATCTTAAAAAAAAAAAAAAAAAAAAAAAAAGAGTTACCAGAAAATAGAATGAGGCATGCTTGGTGAAAATTCTTTGGCAAAAGAGACAAACAAAAAAAAAAAAAAAAGAGGAAATATTTTAGAATGTCCAGATTCTACTTCTAATGTCCCAGAATTTTCTAAAATTAATGACATTCAGTTAATGACCTTAGATTTAAGAAATTCAAAGACTCTCAGGCAAGATTAATCAAAAAAAGAAACACAATAGGCATATTATAGGCAAACAGATTATTTTTTTCTCTGCTAGATAAAGAAGAAACTTTACATATAGAGGAATAAGGACTAGTACAGAAACCATAAAGCCAGGCAAGAAAGAATACATCTTTTTTTTTAAAGATTTATTTATTTGAAATACAGAATTACAGAAAGGCAGAGGAGGCAGAGAGAGGTCTTCCAATCACTGGTTCACTCCCTAGATGACTACAATTATGGCTTTCCTAGGCTATAGCACAGAGCCAGATTGAAGTGGAGCAACCAGGACTCAAACTGGAACCCATATAGGATGCTGGCACTGCAGGTGACAGCTTTACGTTATGCCACAGCACCGGCCCCAAGAATACATCTTTTTTTAAAAGAAAAAAGATTTACTTATTTATTTGGAAGTCAGAGTTGAGGAGAGGCAGAGAGTGAGTTCTTCCATCCACTGCTTCACTCCTCAGTTGGCCACAATGGCAGGAGCTCTGCCGATCCGAAGCCAGGAGCTTCTTCCGGGCCTCCCATGCGGGTGCAGGAGCCCAAAGACCTGGGCCATCTTCTACTGCTTTCCCAGGCATAGCAAAGAGAAGTGGAGCAGCTGGGATTCAATCCAGCGCCCATATGGAATGCCGGCACTGCAAGCGGTGGCTTTAACAACTACATCACAGCACTGGCCCCAGAATATATCTTTTAATATGTAATGTTTAAAGCCATGAAAAGGAAAAAAAATAAATTTCAAAATTCTTTTTTTTTTTTTTTACACGTGGAGTTAGAAAGTGAGAGAGAGAGACAGAAGAAAGGTCTTCCTTCCATTGGTTCACCCCCGAAATGGCCACTACGGCCGGAGCTATGCCAATCCAAAACCAGGTGCCCAAGCATTTGGGCCATCCTCCACTGCCTTCCCGGGCCACATCAGAGAGCTGGACTGGAAGAGGAGCAGCCAGGACTAGAACCCAGCGCCCATATGGGATGCCAGCGCCAGAGGCGGAGGATTAGCCAAGTGAGCCACGGCGCCAGCCCCTCCATTTCAAAATTCTATACTCAGTAAGAATTTTAAAAATGAGTTTATGATAAGCATTAAAAGAAGTTTTATAGGCAGAAAGATAATGATGTAAGATCAAAAATGGAATCTAAACAAAGAAGCAAAGAATGCAACACTGGGAATAAAATAAAGGTAAAATATTTTTCATATTTGTAACTGTTCTAATCATATGATTGCAGCAAATGAAAACAGCTGCAATGCATTTTGTGCTTGTAACATACATAAAACTAAAATATATTACAAGAAGACACAAAGAAAGTAAAAGACAAGTCAAATGCTATAATATTATTTAGAGTATGATGTTAGGGATAGGATAAAATGCAGACTGCAAAAAATAAATCAATGTATAGTAAATGAATCACATAAACACATGGAAGAAATGGGGGAAAAGTATAGAACTAAGCAATTTGGAATACAATTTTTAAGAAGATACTGTAAAGATTAAAAACAAGAGCCTAAGTAGATTCAAACACCATCTCACAGGGGCACATATTACAAATTCTAAACTACTTTATTTGCATATGAAAGCTTAAAAATAAATAAATAAACATTACATATAGTGAGAGCTATGTGTCTTACTGTTGAACTAAAGATACGGAATGTACATAAAAGTATAAGACTAAAATGAACACTTTGGGATAGGATTGAAGTCAGAAGTATCTGGGCCTGCTTTGTGGTACAGCAGGTTAAGTTGCTATTTGCAACACCAGCATCCCATGTGAATGCCAATTCAAGTCCCAGCTGCTACACTTCGAATCCAGATCCCTGCTAATGCATCTAGTAAGCAGCAAATGTCCTAACAGCACTCTGGCCTCAGAATCAGCCCTTAAGGCATGCGGATCCGGCTGAAATGCCCACGAGAGTATTTCAGGCATGAAAAGCCAAGACACTCTGGGGGAAAAAAAAAACCTAAATGAAAGATCTCCACGAGTGAGATCCCAGTGGAAAGAATGGGTCATCAAAGAAGGAGGTACCTTTCTCTGAAGGGAGGAGAGAACTTCCACTTTGACCATGGCCTTTTCTAAATATGATCAGAGTCAGTGAACTCAGGGGGCTTCCATAGCCTTGGCAGCTCGTGACAAGAGCCTAGGGTGATTACTGAGGCCATAAACAAGAGTGTCAATTTGTTAAGTCAACAACAGGAATCACTGTGCACTTACTCCTCATGTAGGATCTTTGTCCTTAGTGTGCTGTACATTGAGATTTAATGCTATAACTAGTACTCAAACAGTATTTTTCACTTTATGTTTCTGTGTGGGAGCAAACTGTTGAAATCTTTACTTAATGTATACTAAACTGATCTTCTGTATATAAAGAGAATCGAAAATGAATCTTGATGTGAATGGAAGGGGAGAGGGAGTGGGAAAGGGGAGGGTTGCGGATGGGAGGGACGTTATGGGTGGGGGGAGCCATTGTAATCCATATTCTGTACTTTGGAAATTTCTATTCATTAAATAAAAGTTAAAATAAAAAAAAAACAAAAAAAATAGAATTCAAAAAAAAGAAATAAATGAAATTGAAACTTAAAAAAAAAGAAAATGAAAATGAAATTAAAAATAAGGATATTTTGTTGCAAAATATTTTCAAAATCCCTGTATATGAAAGCTCTTCAAAATTTTCATCAAAACTGTTTATTATTTTTAAGAAACTGTGGATTTCAGAATAATTTACACCTGAATCAATTTATCTTCAATTGAATTTTCCATGAATTTTTTGAAATACCCTCAACTATATGAGCTAACCTGAAGGAGTACTTAGTGCTCTTATTTAAAATAACTTGAACAGTGGGATCCAGGATGGCTGAATAGGGAGAAGATGCACTGATTTTAGCCAAAGTAAAAAACAAAGGAAGACAATGTTCCCAGGGGACTGACTGAAGAAATTTACAGTGAAGAATCGACAGAACAGAGACTTTTTTGAAAAAGGAGGAGAGTTGGCAGACACATAGCAGCTGGCTACGTGCTGCCAGGGATTCCCATGGCTGGCAGCCAGCAGGGAAACACTATCTTCCCAGGGAAGGGAAAGTGGAATCTTCCATGGCCTGTGCCATTGACTGTTTTGAATGAGGGAAAATTCCACAGCCCCCATTGACTTTGAATCGGCCTGAAGGGCTGGCAGAGGGAAGAGTTTCCACTTAGCTCCATGAAGGGAGTGCATGTTGCTTCCACCCCTACCCCCACCGAGAGACCAGACTCAATTTGCTGAGGTGGACCTCCAACGACCTCTGACTTGACTCAGGGAACAGGAGTGGCTCGCTCCAAGGATGCAGCAGCTTGTAGGGCAGAAGGCAGATCCCCTGTAACCTTTGACTGTGGGAATCCTGGGCATGGCTCAGGGAACTGAGAAGGGTGTGGGATGTGGCTAGGTTCTTGGGCACCACCCTGATTGGACTCCAGAAGCACAGTACTCCCAGAGCGTTGCAACAAACCTCACAGAAGGCTCTGGGGTCACACTATTGAGCTTGCTGGACTTCCGTGGAGTTTGTGTGTCCGAGTGTACAGGGTGCTCAGGCACCATTAATTCACTCTAGGCAGTGAATCAGCTGGTTCACCCTGGAACAGAAAAGGGCTGATGCTGTGGAAATACGAGGCAATATCAACATCCCATCCCATCCCCCGAATGACTACATTCAGAGAACCACCAAGCCCAACACGGGTGTCACTCAGGAGTTTTGCTGTACCCACAAACAGTGAGGAGAGCTACCTGTCCCCTTCTAGCACACCTCTCTGGATCTCCAGCATAAGCCGCAGGCATTCCCCCAAGCAACACTGGCACATTTGCAAGAACAAACTCTTCAGAGGAGACACTAACAAGTGATTACCCAGATGCGAAAGGATCAACATGGAAATACAAGGAAGCCAATATCTTCCCCAAAGAAACACAATAATATAATCATGTTGGACTGTAAAGATGGAGAGACTGTCAAAATGCCTGAAAATTATTTCAAAAGAATGTTATAATATTACTCAAAAACAAAAAAATAAGGAAAGCCATGTATGACATGGACAAGAAATTCTGTGGAGAGATAGAAACACTGAAGAAAAATTAAACCAAAATATTAAAAATGAAGAATTCAATATGTCAAATAAAAGTACCAGGGAAAGATTTAGCAACAGACTTGGTGAGTCAGGAGAAAGACTATCTGACCTGGAAGACAAGTCTTTTGCAACATCTCAGATAAAAAAAGAAAAAAAAAGTAGAAAAAAATTAGAAAAAGCAAAGATAATATTTGAGATCTTTGGAATACCATCAAATGACTAAATAAATATATGGGTTTAGGAGGTTCTTAAGAAAAAAAGAGCAGCCTATAAAACTTATTCAATGAAATAATAGAAAATTTCTTCAATTTGGAAAATAATGAACATCCAAATGAAGGAAGCACAAATAACCCCAAATACACAGGAACAGGAAAATTTTTACTATGACACATTCTAGTCAAAGCTATAAAAGTAAAACATAAAAAAATTCCTAGAATGTGCAAGAGAGAAACACCAGATTACCTTTAAAAGATCTCCAATTAGATTGACAGCAGATTTCTCAATAGAAACCCTAAAGTCCAGGAGACAATGAGGAGATACAGTACAAGTTTTTTAAAAAAAAAAAAAAAACAAACAAAAAACTTATCAACCCAGAATACTTTACCTAGTAACACTGTCAGCCATAAATGAAGATAAAATAAAAATCTTCCAACACAAGCAATAATTAAAATAATTTTTTATGTGTTGAACTCTATTTAGTGGAGCCATAAGCCCTTGACTACAAAGTAAATTAAAAATATTTTATCACGACCGGCACCACGGCTCACTAGGCTAATCCTCCGCCTTGCAGCATCGGCACACCGGGTTCTAGTCGCGGTCGGGGCACCGGATTCTGTCCTGGTTGCCCCTCTTCCAGGCCAGCTCTCTGCTATGGCCCGGGAGTGAAGTGGAGGATGGCCCAAGTACTTGGGCCCTGCACCCCATGGGAGACCAGGAGAAGTACCTGGCTCCTGCCATCGGATCAGCGCGGTGCGCCCGCTACAGCGCGCTGGCCACGGTGGCCATTGGAGAGTGAACCAATGGCAAAGGAAGACCTTTCTCTCTGTCTCTCTCTCTCTCTCACTGTCCACTCTGCCTGTCAAAAATAATATTTTATCACAAAATTTAAGAAAAAAGAAACAAAGAAAGAAAGAAAAAAAGAGGAAGAAAGTGGAATGGAGGAAGAGAAGCATCATTATATTTTTAGAATTGTATTTATGAAACACATTAAATCTCTTTATATTTTAAACATTTTTTAAAAAGAAAAATCTTAAAGAAGATGCAAAATGTGACTATTGTATTATAACCCAGTGAACTAAAAATTCCTTATAACAACACTGACATAAATAAATAACTGAATAAAATGGATATAAGGTAACTCTTTCTTTCAGAATAATTCCACTTAAGAAATGTAGAAATAATGAAGGAGGAAGAAAATCACCATCAGAACACCATAGTGTTCTGCTTTCAGGGAAGATCCACTAATGGCTTAATTAGCACACTAAATTAGCGGGCAAAGTTTAAAGAGAAACAAATATCTTATTAGTTTAAAATTACCTTATCAACAGCAATTAGAAATAACAAATGGAAAATGATCAATATTTACAGAATCCTGAAGATGTACTTAGCCAAGGTTACCAACACCACTAATCCATATCAATATTGTGAATCCTCCATTGTGATGCACTGAGAAGAGCACATCACCTATATAAGTGTGCTTCCCAATTGTACATACTCTCCATATAATCACACACAATCAGAAAAATCAAAATCAAGAGAAATTCTACAAAAATAACTTGACAATACTCTTCAGAAGTGCCAACATCATGAAAAACAAGAAATCATTAAAGAATTATTATAATTTAAGAAATATAGAAATATGAAAACTAAATACTCTATTATATCCTGGAAGAGAAAATGGGCATCAGTGAAACAATTAATGAAATACAAATAAACTGTGTAGTTCAGGAAATATTTTACGAACATTAAGTTTTCAGATTTGATAAATATTCTACATTTATATAAAATAATTTAAGGGGAAGTTTGGTTAAGTGGTACAAGAATAGTAGTATTTTTCAACTCTTCTGTAAGACTACATGTATCTCAAAATAAAAAGGTAGAAAATGGATTAATGATTAGTTCTGATCTCAATGAACTCAAGACAGTAAAAACACGGAAAATAATTTTTTTTTTTTTTTGGACAGGACAGGCAGAGTTAGACAGTGTGAGAGAGAGAGAGAGAGAGAGAAAAGTCTTCCTTCTGTTGGTTCACCCCTCAAATGGCCACCACAGCCTGCACGCTGTGCCAATCCAAAGCCAGGAGCCAGATGCTTCCTGCTGGTCTCCCCATGCGGGTGCAGGGACCCAAACACTTGGGCCAACCTTCACTGCCTTCCCGGGCCACAGCAGAGAGCTGGACTGTAAGAGGAGCAACCAGGACAGAATCCGGCACCCCAACCGGGACTAGAACCTGGGGTTCCGGCGCCACAGGTGGAGGATTGGCCAAGTGAGCCACTGGCACCGGCCAGAAAATAATATTTTAATGTGATAAGGACTATAAAAGTCAAAGACTTACTACTGAGAATATTAAAGACTGCCATTAGCAGAAATTACATTTGAGATAAGCCTCATAAAATGCAGCTGATAAGAGAAACAACAAGGAGAAATAGAAAGTATGTATGAAAAACTATAGGGTGTCCAAGGAACTACAAGTGAGTTGGTATCGCTAAAACACTGTGGTGTTCTAATGGTGATTTTCTTTTTACTTCATTATTTTTACATTTCTTAACTATAATTATTCTGAAACAAAAAGGTGTCCTTTATCATTTTACTGTTCAGTTACTTATAAAATTAGAAACACAAATAAACATCTAACTCTAAAGAATGTTGTCATCTATTCCACATAATAAAGTATAACCAAAAGGCTTTATATCAATGCCTTAGTCTACTGTAGCTTACATAGCAAAAAAAATACAGAAACTGCGTGGCTTATTAATAACAATTTTTTTCACAATTCTGCAGCTGAGAAGCCCAGTATCAAGACACCAGTATATTCAGGGTCTGGATCATTCCCTCATGACATCTGTCTTATCACTGTGTCTTAACATGGTGGAAGGGATAAAGGACCTCCCTTGGGCCTCATTTATAAACATATTAATCCTATTCATGAGAGCTCCATTCTCATGCCCTAATCACTTCCCAATAGCCCTACTTCCTAATTCCATTGAGGCAAACATGGATCAGAAAAAGAGATAGAGGAAATATGTCACCATACTCTTCCCCCAGGATATCCTCTAAATCGCTCATGGCCAGCAATCCAAAATCACTGTTGTGGTGAAGCCCCTGCCCAGAATCAGTGTTGGCTAGAAGTCTCTAACATGGATGTTGACTGTATTCCATAATGACTTAGAAACTATTAAATCATTATAATAAAATTATTATGGCTTACATTATTTTCCCATCATATATATGACACCATAATATTTTTGAGACTTCCTAAAAAAGGCCATAAAACAGGCAGCCACCAAATTCCTAGAAATATCCACAATTTCCTGGAAGCACCAGCCTCTATGCTTCCAGATCGTATAAAAAGATGACCCCAAAAAACATGGGTTGATGCTCACCCTTGAGTGTACCTGCACTCTCTCTAGAATGTGTACTTTCACTTCGCTAATAAATAATATTCTTCTGCTAATCTTTATCTATGTCTCATCCTTGAATTCTTTCATGCATTGAAGACAAGAACCTGGAACCATTAGCCATCCATTATCCATGGCAAGCTGGCCAGGAGGTAAAAATCCACCCAGATACTGCCCAAAGAATCTTTCAATTCTCAACTCCCTTGTGCTTGAAAATAATAGTGTTTGTTATTTTCACATCTTCTGAACCTTTCCATAAAGTTCAGCTCCCTCCACTTCCACTGGAGGTGGGAAGGCTGAGAGTCAACACTGTGCAGATGAGATACCATAGGTTCCTTCCTGATGAAAGCTTCTGAGAATGGTTAGGATTCATTATCAACCTAGGAAGTGATCAGAGATTCTCTTTCTTCCTATTACAAGAGCACTGTGCATTACCAGAAGTCCCTATTGCTTGCATCTTCTAGATCCCCTCCTTTCTTAGCCCACAAAGGCTAAGTGCTTCATGGATTATTTTATTGCCCTTGCTAATGATGTTTTCAGTCCTCAGACTAATACTCCATCCACAAGGATTTCCATATTTTCAAAACAAGGGTCCTCCTCTTTCTCTTCAACTTACAGCTTTTCAGGTTAAGGCACTATGGCTGACCTAAAAAGCTGGGTAGGTACTCACCTTCCTAAAATGATGCTTAATATAACTTATGAGCAACTCACAACTCCCCCACCTACACACACACACACACACACACACACAGCCCTAGGAGTGGTGGAAAACTGGGCAAATTGAGGGGGAGATAAGGATACTCAGGTACCATGCATCTTATTCAAGATCTGAGTTGCCAGATCTGAACTGATCCACAAGGGGGCTCTTAGGGACTCCCTGGTCATGGAAGGAAATGGTCAAGATCCTAAGATGTCTAATATGATCCAGCCACTGACAGGGCTCTCATAGAGCCATGACATATTCTTTTACCTATTTTCCTTTTCTTTTCTCTCTAGGTCATGAAGAGACATTTTCAACCATGAGTTAACTACCCATGATTTTCATGGACTCACTCCTGGGTTGCCTTCTCAGAAACTGGAAAACATTTAAGGGCTAGTATTGTGGCACAGCAGGTTTAACTTCCAGCTGCAATGCTGGTATCCTAAATGAGTACCAGTTCCAGTCCTGGCTGTTCTTTTCCAATCTAGCTCCCTGTTAATGCATCTGGAAAAACAGTAGAAGATGGACTTAGTGCTTTGGACTCTAATACCCATGTGGGAGACCCAGATGGATTTCCAGGCTCCTGGCTTTGACCTGGTCCAGTCCTGCCCATTGCTGCCATTTGGGAAATAAACCAGCAAATGGAAGATTCTCTTTCTTTCTTTTTCTTTCTTTCTTTCTTTCTTTCTTTCTTTCTTTCTTTCTTTCTTTCTTTCTCTCTCTCTCTCTCTTTCTCTCTCTCTTTCTCTCTCTCACTCTTTCTCTCTCTCTTTCTCTCTCTCTTTCTCTCTTTCTCTCTCTCTTTCTCTCTCTCTTTCTCTCTCTCACTCTTTCTCTCTCTCTTTCTCTCTCTCTTTCTCTTGCTCTCTCTCTCTCTGTGTGTGTGTCTGTGATTGTGATTGTGTGTCTACTTCCAAATAAATCAATCTTTTCAAAAATTGGGAAACTTATAAACTAGATGCTCTAAAAAGTATTAATTTTCCCCACCATTGGCTGCATTATAAGCTAGATAATTGGGAAACCTGGTTGCTAGTCAGGAATCTCAGATTTAATACTACCCTCCAACTTGACTTCCTCTATAAGGAAACACCAATGGTCAGAAATCTCTTTCATCCAGACCTTCATAGCACTTTTTCAAAACACCTCCTCTAGAGGAAGCTATAAACTCTGTTATGTCCATACCCACCTAGAGATACCACATTCAAGAGAACAACAGATAGAATGGTGGCTGACTCACTCTTTAGTGGTCCTCTACCACTCCAGATCAACTACCTCATGCTCAATTTGTTCTACGTCTGGGACCATCACCAGAGCATAATGAGTCCTCTCTTTCTTAGTCAACTCTGATTCTCTTTCACCTGCTACTAGTCCAACACCTCTATTCTATAACCGAATCTGTCCCCAATACCAAAGGATTGCCTGGCTAGAATCAATCAAAATCACATCTACTACTACCATCTGGGTACAAACTAGCTTTGTCCTCTGGGAGAGGCGACTAAAAGAGATGCTGGGAAAATTAGAGTACATGTCCCTTTAATCATGACGGACTTAAATATTAAACCAATGTAAATAAAAGCCTGGGAGGTGTACAGAAGACCCCATAAATTTCACAGAAAAATTTGAGGCCTCAACATTGGCCTTTAACTTGACCTGGGGTGAACTATACACTGTTCAGTGTATCTGTTCAGTATATCTCCCCAGAGGAAAAATAATTAATCTAGTCTAATGCTGAACCTCTGCTAACTCACTGGGGGCTCAACAGTCCAAACAATATGCTATGAGAGCCACAGCAGTCCCATAATACAAACCTTAATTGGAACTATCAAAGAGGTTAAGAGGATTCAGGATACTAAGATCATATGGTGACCTGTTTAGCGGCTGTAAAGAAAATAAAAGTATTATAAAACTCATAAATTATGACAAAATCAGGGAGGTAAAACACCAAAAGGAAGAGAATCCCGTATTCTAGGGATGACTGGCAGAGGTCTTAAAAAGATGTACTAACATAGACCACCCTAACATATCCTCTAGCACCTCTAAGGACAGGAATTATTTAATACCCACTTCATCAGCTAGTCAGTACCAAATCTTTGGAGGTAAACTGGCAGTAGGGCCCCAAACTCCCATGAAACAGATGCTAGATACACCATTTGGAGTGTTTAATAATTCAGACAAAATTGAGGAGGATCAGGATCTTCAATGTGGGAAATAGTCCAGATAACAGGCTATTGTGATAGCAATCACTGTAATCAGTGCCCTGCAACCTCACACCAACCTATGGGGTAGCCAACCATGGGTGTGTGGAAAGCCCAAGAGAAAATGCTTTAGGTGTGAGAAACCATGACATTGGTGCAAGGGATGTCCCTGTCTAAAATGCACACCCGGTCCCTGCCCATGATGTAAACAGAAGGGACATTGGAAATGGGATTATCCTCAGGTCCAAAGGTAAGAAAGGGCTTCACAATGCCTCAAGTCATTATCTTGAGGATTTGCAGGACCCTGGGAATTCAGGTGGCTCCCACACCCTGCATGACAATCACATTCCTGCATCGCCAGGTGATCCTGGATGTTGCTATTTGCTGGGTTGGCACTGTGGTATGGCCGGTGAAGTTGCCACTTGCCACACCAGCATACCATATGGGTGCAGGTGTGCATCCTGGCTACTCCACTTCCAATCCAGCTCCCTGCTAATGTGCCTGGGAAAGTGGTGGAAGATCATCAAGTACTTCAGACCCTGCATACACATGGAAGACCCAGAAGAAACTCCTGGCTCCTAGTTTCGGAATGGCCCAGCTATGGCCACTGTTGAGGCCATTTGGGGAGTGAACCAGTGGATATAAGATCTCGCTTTCTCTGTGTATCTCTCCCTTTGTAATTCTGCCTTTCAAATAAATAAATAAATCTTTTTCTAAAAAGCCATAAAGAAAAAAGACTTACCATTTACTCTGTTCTGAATTCCTGGACAAGACCCCTATTAAACAATTGTGGCATCATGGAAGTAGATGGCAAGTTCCACTTCTGACAATTCACTTTTCCTCTTAGGGTGATACTTAGCACTCCAACTGCAATCAGATTACAGGGACTCTCTAGTGGAGTATTTCTATCAAGAATTAAACTACCCCTTGAGTCATCACAGGAACACCCAGAGAATAATTCCACATACTCTTATGAGCCAACTGAGGGACTTAAGCTTATCTTCAAATGGCTAAAAGGTAAGAATTTTTGCTTTTGTCAAAAAATTCTCCTTAAAGAGGGGGGAGGGAGGGAGAGGGAGAGAGAAGAAAGGAAGGGAAGAAAAGGGGAGGGGAGGGGAAGGGAGGGAGGGGAGAGAGAAATGATGAAGGCTATCATACTTCCCAGCTAACATGCTGTTTGTTACTACTTCTATCTTCCTCAGGAAATTGCCATTGGCAAGAAAACTCCCTGGTAAACTATTCCACCCACTTCGTTCTTAACAAAAGGAGAAAATCTTACTACATACCATGAAGTTGCCTAAAGAAAACTGCTGCCTTTGTCTGGGCTAGATTAGCCCAGACCACTGGCCAGGCCACTGAACAATTTTAAGATTTTTTTGATTTCATACCTAATGGGTTCCTGAGCAAATGACTAGCCCAAGATTACCTACTAGCAAAATAAGACAGAGTATGTAAAGTGACTAATAAAAACTGTTACACTAATATTAAAAAGAGGGAGCTCACAAGAAAACACAGTAAAATATTTCATGATCAAGTCAACTGGCTCTAAGATTTTGGTAAGGGAAATACTTTGGCTCCTACCACTTGGAAGCAAAAAAAAAAAAAAAAAAAAAAGTGCTCTCCCTTAACTTACATGGTCTTTACCCCCTGTTCATTTTTGGCTCATGTAAACTCATCCTAATTTTCCAATTTGTCTCTTCTGGAATTCAATAGTTTCAAGTAAAAGTGAGGGTCATGCAGATATTCCAGCCATAACCAACAACTGGAATTCAATAGTTTCATGTAAAAGTGAGGGTCATGCAGATATTCCAGCCATAACCAACAACTGGTTATGAATTTATAGCTCCTCCAGAGGATTTTTATCCCATGCTTAGGCAAGGATGATGTTCTGACACAGCATGAAGAGGACACAGCTTTGTAGATTTGCCATAAATATTAAGAGACAAAAATCTCTGAGAGAAAGAGGATGTAGGCAAAGAGGTAACCAAGGATCAGAAAAACAGCCAGAGGTAATCAGTCCCCACATCTTCCCCCAGAGTTGCCAGCAATCTGAAATCACTATTGGAGAAAAGCTGCTACTCAGGACAGGCAAAGGCACTGCTGACTGCATCCCTGCAACGATCTATTATAATATCATTATAATAAAATTATCGTGGCTGACACTCCTACTTCCTTCATGCACCTGATACCTTGCCATTTTCAAAACTTCATAAAATGACCAGAAAATGGGCAATCACCAAAATTCTGGAAATATCCACAATTTCCTGGAAAACTCCACTCAAAGAACCACTGATTCTGCCCTAAATCATGTAAAGGGATAACCCCAAGGGCTGCAGTTCACCTTTGACTATGCACATATTCCTCTTGGTTATGTATTTTTGTTTGCTAATAGATCTTATTCCTCTGCTAGCCTTATCTATGTCTGATCCTCAAATTGCGGGGAAGGGCATCAAAGAAGAAAACCTGGACTTTCGGCAGGCGCTGCGGCTCACTAGGCTAATCCTCCACCTGCGGTGCCAGCACCCCGGGTTCTAGTCCTGGGCAGAGCGCCAGATTCTGTCCCGGTTGCTCCTCTTCCAGTCCAGCTCTCTGCTGTGGCCCAGGAGGGCAGTGGAGGATGGCCTGAGTGATTGGGCCCTGCACCCGCAAGGGAGACCAGGAGAAAGCACCTGGCTCCAGGCTTCGGATCAGTGCAGTGCGTTGGCCGCAGCGGCTACAAGGGGGTGAACCAATGGGAAGGAAGACCTTTCTCTCTGTCTCTCTCTCTCACTGTCCACTCTGCCTGTCCAAAAAAAAAAAAAAAAAAAAAAAAAAAAGAAAAGAAAAAGAAAACCTGGACTTTCGTTCTTCCAACAACATTACTTCAGGAGTGAGAATTTTCTCATATGAATTTTAAGGGTACATAAATATTCAGACTATAGCAATTAGGGACATGATGGAGGCAGTTCTGAGTTTCAGAAGCATCATTTTATGATACTTTGAAGAATAAAATGAAATACCATAAAGTAGCAAGTCACTAGTTCAAAGTTTATTCTTCCAATATAGCTTTTATCTAAAACTATATATTTGTGCAACCTATGACACAAATCATAGTAAGAGAAACATCTGAAGTCTTCAAATACCAATATATCATTTTTTGCTTCTCAAGTGAAGCAAGCTGGGAATGTCTCTCCCTCATTATAGAAAGTGCATTTAAACTTGAAATACTGCACATCATTAGCACATCAAAATGTTCTTTAAATCTCTTTGGTAAACATAAATATAATAAAGCTAGTACCATCATTTCTTTAGGTAATGAATATCTGCTGAGCACCCACTGTGTGCCAAGTACTGTTTTAGGTATTAAAGATTATATCAAAGAAGAAAACCAATATTCATGTCCGGAGGTGAATGTGAGGTTGAAAATGATTAAATTATATATTCAAAGTATTAGAAGGTGATAAGAGCTGTAAAAAAAAAATAAAGCAGGGTTAGGATGATGAGAAATGTTGAAGAGGAGAGGGACTTAAATAGTTTACTTAGTCACCTCTGATTTTAAAAGTGATATTTAATCAACAATTTGTGCAAATGACTGGGGAAAGAGCTCTCTTAGTATAGAAAAATTAAAAACTAGGTTAAATACCTAAAGAGGTAATGCCTAAATATTTAAGGAAGAAGAAAGGACCCATGTTGCTAAAACTAAGTGACCAAAAAGGAGAGAAATAAAATAAAAACTTTGAAGAAATAGCTTGGGGACAACATCTTACAGAGCTTAGCTGGCGCTGTAGGGTGTTTGGTTTTTACTCTGAATGAGAAGAGGACTACTGCAGGATTTTGAGCAAAGGAATGATATTATTTGGCTTCTGTTTTAAAAGATCATCCTTGTTGCAGCAGGCATTGTGGCACAGCAGATTAATCCACACCCCATAAGAGGTGTCTGGTCCAAGTCTATGCTTCTGATAGTTTCCTAATAATGTGCCTGGGTGGAAGCAGATGATGACACAAGCACTTAGTTGCTACCACCCATTGAAGCCATTCAGGGAGAGAACCAGTCGCAGATGTAAGATCAATCAGTCTCTCTCTCTCTCTCTCACTTTATCTCTCTCTCTCTTTCTCTCTCTATTACTTTGCCTTTCAAATAAATAAACCTTAGGGCCAACGCTATGGTATAGCGGGTAAAGCCGCCACCTGCAGTGCCGGCATCCCATATGGGCGCCAGTTCAAGTCGCCACTGCTCCACTTCCGATTCAGTTCTCGTCTACAGCCTGGGAAAGCAGAAGATGGCCCAAGTCCTTGGGCCCCTGCACCAATATGGGAGACCCGGAAGAAGCTCCTGGCTCTTGACTTCAGATCGATGCAGCTCTGGCCATTGCAGCCATCTGGGGAGAGAACTGGTGGACGAAATACTTCTCTCTCTCTCTCTCTGCCTCTGCCTCTGTCTTTCTGTAACTCTGGCTTTCAAATAAATCTTTTAAAATAAATAAACCTTTAAAAATAATAGTAATCTTGCTTCCATATTACAAATAGCACAAATAAATGAAGTCAGCAAGGATAGAACCATTAAAGCCAATTTGGAGGTCACTGCAGTAATATACAAAAGAGATTATGATGACTTGTACTAGAATGGGAGAAGAATCAGATTCTGGGTCTATTACTACAGGAGAACAACCAGGATTTTCAGATGAACATGGGATATAACAGAAAGAGAAAGATTGCTCTAAGATTTTGAGTAACTGAAAAGACTGGGTTTCAAATGAACATGGGATATAACAGAAAGAGAAAGATTGCTCTAAGATTTTGAGTAACTGAAAAGACTGGGTTACCCTTAACTAAGATAGAAACAACTGTCGATGGGGCAGATTTAGAGAGGAAAATCAGAAGTTCCATTTTGGACATGTTAAAGCTGAGATGACTATTAGTTGTACAATAGCTCCCATCTGTAACTGGATTTCTAAGTTAGAGGTTCTGAGGGAATACAAGTTGAAAGACATCAGTATGCAGTATGTATTTAAACCATGCATCCAAATGCCTTCATAGAATAAGTATGGATCTGATGTTGGCAAGAATTTCTTACAAAGGGCCAGATAGTAAATATTTTAGGCTTTGAGGGCTACTTAATCTCAGTCACAACCACTCAAATGTAATTCAAAAGCAGCCATAAATAACACATTTTGAAATGGGCATTGCTATGTTCCAATTAAAGTTATATTTATCAAATCAGGCACAGGTTGGATTTGAAGCTGTGCACCTTAGTTTACCAATTGCTGATACAGACAAACATGAAAGATGGGTCAAAAATTGAGCCCTGGAACACAAGTTTAAGAGAACAGGGAGGAAGTAGATAAGGACACAGGAAGTTGAAAATAAACTGCCAGAGAAGCAGTAGAAAAACCAGGAAAATGTATATTGTGAGCAAGAAGTGAAGAAAGTATCTGAAGAAATACAGAATGATCCAAGGATATGAAATGTAGCTGACCAATTAAAATGAAGACTGAATTTTGTCAATAATATGAAGACTCCTGGGATGTTGGCAAGAACAGTTTAGCAAACTGATTGGGGGCAAAAAATTGAATGAAGTGGTTTCAAGATAGGATGGGGAAAAAAGACAAAAGGATATAAAATACCATTGGGAATTTCGCAGCAAAAAGGACAAAAGGTAAGGACAAGAGGATATTTTAGAAAAAAAAGGGTCAAAAACAGCTATTTTCATATTGATGAGAATGATCAAATAAAGACAAGGAAGTTAGTGTAGAAGGGAGAATTCGGAAGGCAATGTCCTTCACTAGCTAGAAATAATAGAATGTAACAAACCAATGAAGATATTATCTTTCGATAAAAATGAGACGTTTAATCTATAATAACAAATGACAGGCCAGGTATATGAAAACTATGAGAAGCTGTAGCAGGTTGCTGTCTCTGATCATGGCAGATTATAAAAAATCATCTTCTGAAAGCTCAACAGCTGAGAGGAATGAGACCAAAGGACAGAAAAGGTAAACAAGAGTTAATTAAGGAAGCGGGAAAGTGTTTGATTAAGAAAGTACAGCGGTGAGCAGTCCACTTGAGGTCCACATCATGCATTTCGAGTGAAAGCAGTCAGCTATGCTCTTTTGTTTATTTTTCTTCCCTGTTCATCTACACAGGGGCAAAAAACACTAGCTTAAGTTTAACCAGTGTTAGAGTTTCATAAAGTTCATGACAGAACAACAGAAAGGTAATATAAGTAACTAGATATGCAAGAGTATAACTATACTAAGTACTCTGCCACTGACATGGGAGACCCAGAAGAAGTTCTGGGATCCTGCATTTGGCCTGTCCAACCCTGCTAGTTGTGGAGCATTTGGAATTTGGGAGTGAATCAGCAGATGAAACAGTTTCTCCCTGTCTGGCCTTCTACCTTGCAAATAAATAAATAAATAAATAAATCATTTAAATAAAAACTATTATGAATTAGAATAGCAATTAATCTGGGTAAAGGGTAAGCTAACAGTATGAATGGGTGAGAAACAGTGGAAAGGTAGTAAGATTAAAGACTCCAGCCATTAAGGCCATCTGGGGAGTGAACCAGCAAATGGAAGACCTCTCTCTCTTTCTCTCTTCTCTCTCTCTCTGTCTCTCTATAACTCTGCCTTTCAAAAAAATAAATCTTTAAAAAAGGAAGACTGTAGTTCCCACTGGAATTGAAAGATGGTTAAGTTTGAAGAATTATATGGAGTAAGCTGGAAAGAGAGGAGGTGCTGATCACAGACACTGCATACCTATTCATCCATTTAAATCATCCATCAGAAACTGCTGGTATATTTAATCAACAAGCATGATAAACCACTGCAACACTGAGGGAAAAGTATTGACTATTTTTCCCTGGGGCAGTTCATTTTTTTTCCAAAGGCAGATCATGACAGTTCCCTCCTCGTACAACCTTGAATAGACAAAGATATCTTTCTGGGGGATGCCCGTGAATGTCTCAAGAATGAACTAATAAATGAGAAATGTGTGGAACTATCTGTCCACTGTCTAGAGCTTCTTCTGCTATTAAGGTGGAAATTTATAATACCTTTGTAAACAATGAAGGTAAATCCAGCAGCAAGGCTACATTGCGGACAACATGATTTAATGCAGCACCCCATATTAGAGAACTGGTTGGAGTCCCAGCTGCTCTGCTTCCTACCCAGCTCTCTGCTAAAGCACCTGGGAAAGAAGAAGAAGAAGGCCTAGGTGCTTGGGCCCTGGCCACCCATGTAGATGACCCAACTGATGTTCCTGGCTCCTAGTTTCAGCCTGGTCCAGACCCGGCCATTATGTCCACTTGGGAAGTGAACCAACAGATGGAATATTGCTGTCCCTACCTAAGTCACTCTGCCTTTCAAATAAACAAACTACATCTCTTTTTGAAAACTTGAAAGAATTTGGCAAAGTTCAATATTCTTCATTTTTGAAATAATTTAAAAGCATTGGCCTTATTTCACCTTTAAATATTTTATGGAATTCAGTTGTCAAGCTATCTTGGACTGTTCTTTTATGGGAGATTTTTAATTACTGCTTCACTCTCATTATTGTTATGAGTTTGCTTAGATTTTCTATATCTTCTATATTTAATCTTGGAAAGTTATATGTATCTAGAATTTTTTAAAATATTTATTTATTCATTTGAAGGGCAGAGTTATAGACAAAGACAGAGACTCTAACACCTGCTCATTCACTCCCCTAACAGCCACAACCACCAGGGCTGAGCCAAACTGGAACCAGGCTGAAGCCAGAAGCTTCTTCCAGGTCTCCAATGTGGGTATCAGGGACCCAAACATTGGGCCATCATCTGTTGCTTTCCCAAGCCAATAGCAGGGAGCTGGATCAGAAATAGAGTAGCCAGG
The DNA here is from genome assembly GCF_051225735.1 of Oryctolagus cuniculus. Taxonomy (NCBI): domain Eukaryota; kingdom Metazoa; phylum Chordata; class Mammalia; order Lagomorpha; family Leporidae; genus Oryctolagus; species Oryctolagus cuniculus. Next base: position 104,562,130 of record NC_142873.1, read on the forward strand.
ACCCAAACCAGTGTCCATATGGGATGCTAGCAACACAGGTGGTACCTTTATCTGCTATGCCACAACATCAGCCCTGTATCAAGGAGTGTATCCATTCTTCAAGGTTTTCCAGTTGGTTGGCATTCAATTATTGGGCTGCAGGATATATGGGAAATCTTTGTGTTACTACTCCACAATGTTTTCTTTGTAAATTTAAAACTATTCTGAAATGAATTGTTAAAAAAAACTTAAAAGAAAATATTCAGCAAATTAACCAAATGAGTTAAATATATAAACATACATATGTAGAGATAGAGTTAGCCCTTTTTTAGAATGCCCTGAAGTTTTTATTTTTTCTTTTTCCAAAGTTTTATTTATTTTTTTGAAAGGCAGAGTTAGCAAGAGAGAGACAGAGTCAGAGACACAGAGATACAGGGAAAGATCTTCTATCCTCTGGTTTACTCTCCAGATGGCTTCAATGGCCAGAGCTGGGCTGCTCCAAAGCCAGAAGCCAGGAGCTTCCTCCAAGTCACTCATGTGGGTACAAGGGACTAAGCACCAGGACCATTCTCTGCTGCTTTCCCAGGCATACCAGCAAGGGAGTTGGATCAAAAGTAGAGCAGCTCGGACTTGAACCAGCGACATATGGGATGCTGGACTCTCAGGCAGCAGCTTTACCTGCTACACCACAATGTTGGTCCCTGAAGTTTTTCTTTTTAAAAAGTTTTATTTGTTTGTTTATTTATGAGAGATACCTTCCATTTTCTGGTTCACACCCCCCAAATAACTACACAACCATGGTATGAGCTAGGCCAAAGCCAGGAGACCAGAACTTTAAGAACTCCATAAGTCTACTATATGGGTGGCAGGGACCCAAATATTGACTTCTCTCCTGCTGCCTTCCAGGGTACACATTAGCAGGAAGCTGAACTGGAAGCAAAGCAGAGACTTGAACCCAGGCACTCCAACATGGCATGCAAGCATCCCAAGTAACATCTTAACCACAACATCACAACCATAAAGCTTGTCGTTTCTCTCCGTCTAAGAAACTTCAGAACAATGTTTACAACTCAGGAGAGTATCTAGTATTTATCAAGAGCTCTGTTAAGTATTAGCTGAATGAACCAACAGCCAGTGAGACTGCCTTCTCTTGGAAACAAGTGACCTCCATCTAACATTCAGTTTTTTCATTTTGCTTGTGACATAAAAAATCTGAGTCAAGCCTTGTTTTTTTTTTTTTCCCTTTTCCCAGTTCAATACTTACACAAGTTATTCTCCAACTCACATTAAGGTAACAACCTTGCTTCATAAATACAATACTGACAGAACTGTACTATTTATAGTCCCTTGGCTTCAAAATACATTTCCCCCTTTGTTAATTCATTTTCTCTTCTCCCCTGTCCTCGGTCTTTACAAGATGATGTGTAACAGGGACAAATCTTACCCAGCTTTGCTCATGCTCATGAGGAAGCTGAGAGCCTAGAAAGCTGTACTTTATACACCAACATGATGCCAGCCAAGCCCTGGCAAGAGAATGATTGAATATCTTCAGATTAATTTCATGGCTATTTGTTCCATCCCAGAATCACATCAAGCACAGGCCTCTAAGTTGAAATTGCTTCACCCTGTCCTTGCTTCCCAGGTAAAAGCAGTGAAAAATGAGCACATTCCCCACCCTCTAATGATAAATAATGACTTTTCCCTTCACAACTGATATGTATTTTACAACATCATCAGAGAAGTCTAATTACCAAACAAAATGATAAGATATATCAGGACACGAGGAGTCTGGATTAAACTCACAAGAAATAGCCATTTGCATCTTTGTCATCCTTCAGTGTCATTGCAGTAATAGAAAAGTGGCAACTGGAAGGTACATAATGAATATCCTATTACATATTCATTTGGATTGTAAATAACTTCAAATTTTAAACTACCCAGTCCAAAAAAGAAAATGAAGGAGAAGAGTTCAAACATGTCTGGCTACTAAAGGAGAACTGACAAGCAGAGTTTAAGGGAAAAATAGTTGAAGGAAGATTTAGCATTGACTGAGTAGATAAATAGCATGCAGCCCACAGGAAGGGGAGCATTCGCTTTCAATCCTTTGACAGAGTAAGTCTGGCTTTTGTAAATTTTGATCTGCTTTTGTTCAAATGGCCTAACATTATGTTTTCTGCAATGGAGTCATTCTTGTAATCACATTTTGTTTTGCAATAACAATCTGTTGAGCATAAGTGTGGTTCTTAGCTTCTGAAGGTTGTCCTGATTGTCAGCTCATTCCTCGTTTTAGGCCTACATGGCTCATTGAACTGGGTACTCAATTGAGACTTTGAGTAGCCAAGATTCTTGTCGATTGAGCCTGAACTAATCATTTCAGTATCTATAGGAACAGAAATTATAACCTATCATAAGGGAACAGTAGCTACATAAATAAATGATTAAAAAAAGCTGCAAGGCATGCATTTGGCACAATTATTAAGATACCTCTTGGGATGCCTGAATCTCATACTGGTGTGCCTTAGTTCAGGTCCCTGCTCTGCTTCCAATCCCAGCTTCCTGCTAACATGAATCCTGGGAAGCAGCAGGCAATGGCTCGAGTACTTGAGTCTCTGCTAACCACATGTGGAACCTGAATTGAGTTCTTGGCTCCTGGCTTCAACTTCGACCAACGTGAACTGATGCAGACATTTGGGGAGTGAACCAACAGATGGAAAATATATTCATTCTCTCTCTCTCTCTCTCTCTCTCCCTCTCTCTCTCTTTTTCCCTCCCTCCCTCCCTTTCACACAATTAAAAAGTAAATAATTTGAAAGCATGGGGTATAGAGGATGAATTAATATTCATTGACTAGCTGCCAAGAATAAGGCACCATCAAAGTATTAACCAAGTTAAATAGATACCCTTATTTTATCCCCAACAGTCTTGTCTGCTTGGTATTAGCATATGCCATCTTATAAATAAAGGAAATAAAATTCAGAAAAGTTAAATGGTTTGCCAAAAGTCACACAGAAGTAAAGTGGTAGGCCTGATTTTTAACCCAGGTCTTTGTAAACCCACAGGTTTTATTCTTTTTTCACCCTATATAGTCTTAATTGCCTGTGTGAAAGTCATACAGGTCATAATAAAAAATATGTAAGTTACTGGAAGTTTCAGGCTAGGTTTTGTGTAGCCAATGCTTCTTAACGTGTCTGAAACAATGAATGCTATGAGAGATAGGGAAGGAAAGAATCACTCTACTTGAAAAATATTATATAAAATAAATGACAAAATATTTACCAATATAAAACAAACACATGTGCCAAAGAATTCATTTAACTAATTAAATAATGAGGGAACTAATAAGATGTTACAAATGGTACAAAAGGAAATTGAAAGAAACATATTTATGAGACACCGAAACAAATCTGCCCAGTAGATATGGAACTGGTCAAAACTCACAGAGTAATGATCAGCTGAATTTCCAGGGGACACAATTTGCATTTCTATGAATAAGAAATCATTTGCATTACTACCTGTATTATCAACCTATTATTAATGTTATAAAAATAGCTCAAAGAAAATTAAATACAGAGATAATACAAAAGGCTATATTAAACAGAATATTCTTTTTATTCATTCACATTATTTCATCAAAAACTATTTAAAAACAGAAAAATGAGTGTCATTTGGCTCAGCAGTTACAAAGCTACTTGGGATGCCAGCATTCCACACTAAAATGCTTATGTTTGAATCTCAGCTACTTCCCTTCCAATCCAGCTTTCTGCTAATGTGTATCATCCTTGAGAGGCAGTAAATGATGGCTCAAGTGCTTGGACCACCACTCATGTGGGAGACCCAGGTGGTATTCCTTCCTCCTAGCTTTTGCCTGGCGTGGCCCTGGATTTTACAGGCATTTGTGAAGTGAAACAGTAAATGAATGATCTCTGTCTCTCTGCCTTTCAAATAAGATGAAAATAAGTAAATATATTTAAATAAGAGAAAAACATAAAAACATCAAACCAGAGTAACTTCATTTTACTAAATCACAAGTATCAAGAAGAGCAATGTTTTGCTGATTATTACTATTTATGTTCAAAAACACTGCTGATCTATGAAACAAAAATGCATAATACCATTGTATATGTTTCCTCATAAGACTATAAGACTTCTAAAGTTTTATAAAAAACTGTTTCCTCTAAAAGTTTGAATTTACAGAATGTAAGCCTAGGTGATTTCAATACCAGCCCTAGAATCAGAATTATGCTGTCTGCCATTGCTGGACATCTGTTCTCCCACTGCCATCTCCTGCTTTCTTCTACCAATGCCAAAGAAAGCAAACAGAGATAAGGTCAGCCTCCAGATGTGCTGATTGAAGCCTGCCATCCTTAGCTTTTTGGTTTTGTTATGTCTAGTGCTCTTCTTTTTCCTTACTTTCTCTCTCCCTTTCTTTTTGCACAGCTCAGATGTTACATCTTTTTTTTCTAAAATTGGAATTTAGTACAAATATATTAATTATATAGACATGTGCCTTATAAGTAACTTCTCAGGAATGAATACTAGCCATAGATTTAGTTACACCAGTACTATCACCTTAGAGCCTGAAGTTAGTGCCTAAGATTGAAAATCACTTAATTCTTAAAGGTCACTGCCCCGGCTTAGAGTTTATCTTCCTATGTTTTCCTTTATGTATGATGTATTAAACTCCCTGTCCATAGACAGTACTTTGTCCAAAGATTAATATACTGTATTGTTACTTTACATGTTTCAAAAATACTAAGCAGTTTATTGTCTGAAAGTGATTAATGAACAACAGAAAATAGCTCCTCTAAAATCAAGGCATATCTGATAAAGAGAGAACCTAGTTATGAATACAATGAAATTCACCTACTGAGTATGAATGTTTGTGCTACGGTTGGTCTAATCCAGCCTCCTACTTGAGACGTGGGAATCATGTAGGTGGTGGAGACTCCCAGAATGATGGAAAGACCTTCTGTTCATCAGCAGCTTACTACACAGTCTGGAAAGGGACAAACTATAGCCAGCACATGTCAGCACAACACTGACAATCATGAATGAATGGAAATTTAGGGGCTTTTGTAGCAGCTGCTAGAGTGCTTCTCGTCCAGAATTTTGCTATGCTAGTTCTGAAAAGACACCATCAAACATTATGCCAGCAATTACATTAGGCTATTGGCAAAGCAGGGTTTATGCTGCGCTAGAAAATAATAGGTGCACCATACAAAGATACTCTTTTTCCCTATTTTACCACAGTGCTCTCCTCAAATCAATTCCAGCTTTGTTGAAGAATATTCAGATCTTTAGGAGAAAGATATGTTGGTGGTGCTTTAATTATGCATGAGAAATGCAAACAATGATATTCTGAATAATTGAAAGCTGTAACAATATTTTCATTATCATAAAATTTATATCAAAGATAGGTCCAAAAAGGATTTAAGATGATTCAAAATTCATTCAACTAACATTGGACTGAATATAAATATGACATGTGCTTCCCTTGAAGAAGCAAGCAGAAAAAGAGCCTCAAAAGCACCTAGCTAAATTACCAAGGGAAGGCAGATAACAGAGTGATTAATTCAGCTCACAGGTAGTCTTGTAGAGGTTCACAATTGCTCTGAATTTAAAGACAAAGAGGAAGAAAGACTTTTCCAGGTGCTAAAGGAATTACAAATGGTTAACTATATCAGGAATCAAGAGTACTTTACTAATTTCCAAAGTGATTGTAGAAGGCACAGTTGTTTGCTTTTCCACATATAAAAGACTTTTTTTAAAAAATTGGGAGGGAAATTCTGCTTCAGTGAAATGCAAAGGACCACATCTCCGCCACAAATACTAAAGATCAGCTAGGATGTATCATGACAAGTGACCCAGGCTAAGGCATGGGATCTTCCACCCAGGTTTTGAGTATCAAGAGTATTAAGCAAGGACGCAAATGTGTACACATACTTCAGAATTCATACTGAATTGCTGGAGAAGTGTTCAGTGTCCCCTAGCATTTGACTAAAGCTTGATATGTATGATTAATGTGAGAAGTAATATGGACACTGATCCTGTTATTCAATATGCTTTGCTTTTTATCAGTTGTCTAGTTCTCATTCTCCAATATCTTCTTGTTTCTGTGAGCTACCCCAAATCTTCCAAACAAATGTCTTTTCAATTTATATCTGCAAGACACAGTTTGTACAGCTTATTTGCAAGAAATCATACTCATACCAAGGACTGAAAGTGGACTTTGGTTTTTTCAACTAGAAGAATAGTGGCTTACATAACTGGTAGCAATTCCAATAGAATGGTATAGGCAGTGGCCAGACTCAATTGAAGTAATATTTAAGAGTATGTGGGCCGGCGCCGCAGCTCACTAGGCTAATCCTCCGCCTTGCGGCGCCCGCACACCGGGTTCTAGCCCCGGTCAGGGCGCAGGATTCTGTTCCGGTTGCCCCTCTTCCAGGCCAGCTCTCTGCTGTGGCCAGAGAATGCAGTGGAGGATGGCCCAAGTGCTTGGGCCCTGCACCCCATGGGAGACCAGGAAAAGCACCTGGCTCCTGCCATCGGATCGGCGTGGTGCGCCAGCCACAGCGTATCGGCTGTGGCGGCCATTGGAGGGTGAACCAACGGCAAAGGAAGACCTTTCTCTCTGTCTCTCTCTCTCTCACTGTCCACTCTGCCTGTCAAAAAAATAAAACAAAAAAAATAAAAAAAATAAAAAAAAAAGAGTATGTGAGAGGCTAATCCTCCGCCTGCGGCGCTGGCACACCGGGTTCTAGTCCCGGTTGGAGCGCCGAATTCTGTCCCGGTTGCTCCTCTTCCAGAACAGCTCTCTGCTGTGGCCAGGGAGTGCAGTGGAGGATGGCCCCGGTGCTTGGGCCCTGCACCCCATGGGAGACCAGGATAAGTACCTGGCTCCTGGCTTCGGATCCGCGCAGCACGCTGTGGGGGGGGGGGGGGGTTGTGAACCAAAGGAAAGGAAGATCTTTCTCTCTGTCTCTCTCTCTCACTGTCAACTCTGCCTGTCGAAAAAAAAAAAAAGAGTATGTGAGGGAAATAGATGCTTAAATATAGACGATTTTTTCAAATAGTTTTGCAGTGAATGAAAAAAAACAGGAAAATATCAAAGCAAATTCCTTTTTATTCATTTTTTTCAATAAAATTTTTAAACATCTTCACAATACTCTCTGTAGAAAGACAAACATTTTTACAAAAGAGGGAATATTTATTTATGTGAACTCCCATGGGAATGATTGGAAAATGAATGTTTAACAGGCCCTTATGGAAAGTTCAGACTTTAGAAAGTGTGAAAGTTAAGTTAAAGAAAATTTAGTGGCTCAATAAAAATGACATTGAGTATTCACATGTGATGTGTTCTGTTTAATCTGTGAAGTGAGATAAAAGATAAAGTATCAGTATATCTCAAATAAGGAAAATGATAAAAAGAACATACAAGAAACAAGAAGAGACTCTTAATAGTGTGAAGAAATGTTTGCAATGTTGATACCATTCATCAAGTAGAAAAAGATCAGGATTTATTTTTTAATAGAATTTTATTTTTTAGGATTTATTTATTTGAAAGTCAGAGTTACACAGAGAGAGGAGAGGCAGGCAGAGAGGTCTTCCATCCGCTGGTTCACTCCCCAGTTGGCCGCAACGGCCAGAGCTGCGCCAATCCAAAGCCAGGAGCCAGGAGCTTCTTCCAGGTCTCCCATGTGGGTGCAGGGGCCCAAGGACTTGGGCCATCTTCTACTGCTTTCCTAGGCCATAGCAGAGAGCTAGATAGGAAGTGGAGCAGCCAGGTCTCGAACCAGAGCCCATATGGGATGCCCGCGCTTCAGGCCAGGGCGTTAACCTGCTGTGCCACGGTGTTGGCCCCCCAGATTAATTTTTAAAGTGTATGTATATGGGGGCTGGTGCTGTGGTGTAGCAGGTAAAGGCACCGCCTGCAGTGCCGGCATCCCATATGGGCATCGGTTCAAGTCCTGGCTGCTCCACTTCCAATCCAGCTCTCTGCTATGGCCTGGGAAAGCAGTAGAAGATGGCCCAAGTCTTTGGACCCCTGCACCCGTGTGGGAGACCTGGAAGAAGCTCCTGGCTCCTGGCTCTTGGCTTGGAATCGGCACAGCTCTGGCTGTGTGGCCAACTGGGGAGTGAACCAGCAGATGGAAGACCTCTCTGCCTGCCTCTCCTCTCTCTGTGTAACTCTGACTTTCAAATAAATAAATATTAAAAAAAAAATAAAGTGTATGTATATGTATATATGTTAGGTGATCCTTTACTTTGTTTTCTGTTTGAAAGCTATGTTGATTATTATACAGCTCTGCATTCTCACATTAGCATTCCTTTTTTTTGCTATGACATTTTTCCTATCCTTCATACCTCATTTAAACAGTTTCTTCTGATATATCTAATCAAAATATGAAGAAATTAAAAAGTCTTTCTCTCTGTTGATCAAAATGCTAACAGTATCAGAGAAAAGTCATATTAATTGGAAAACATTTAAAAAATAAATGCTTTCTTAATTTCTAGATATAAACAGCACAAAATTTATTATCACATGTATAGTCATGCTATGCTGGCTTCAGAACTCTAATAAGAATGTGGGATCAAGGTCAAAAATACCAGTCTAAAATTATAACTAGCAAGAATGAATACAAAATAAAAGCAATTAGCTATCTACAGAAGTAGCATATCCCATGAGGTTCTGATTCACCTCTTTAGTGGCTAATATTATAATGTCCAGTGAAACAGAATGCCATGGAAAATGCAATGACCAGTATAGACTATCTGCTAGGCAAATAACTCAAGGGGAATGCAATAAACAGCACTCAGGCCTACATTAAATTCTCTTCTGAGATCATCTAATTTGGTAGATCCACCCACCCATACATACTAAGGCAGAATCACCTCCTAGGTGAACTGACATTTCTAAATATACAAAACTTACAAACACATTCCAGACTCACAGTGACCCCACTGACATTCAAACTCCTATAAGCTCCATCTAAAACCTTCCACAGACCTTTCTCTTAACGTCCTAACTTCAACAGGTTACAGAATCATTGGATTACTGGGTGAGGAGAAAACTTCCCCCAGAGAAGATAGCTTCATGGAGCATGAAGCCAAGGACCTGCTAAGAAAAAATCTGCCTTTCCAACACACCACCACCCCATTTTGCAAGATGCCAAAGGAATGTATTTCCTCTGCTAAACCTATTTATGGTAAAAACTGTTACTGGAACATGTGCTTCTGAGAACAGAGTAGCCAGAAATCCTAATTGTCTATTCCAATAAGCTCACAGTGGTCAAGAGGAAAATAAATATGTTCTAACTTGTTAAACCCAGATCTCTCTGAGAACAAAATGTAGTTTGTTCTATTTCTTCAACATTTTTTTTTTTTTGATCACTGGGACAGATTGTGACTGACTACAGTATGCAGCAGACAAACTACATTTCATAATTTTATCCTATGACTCATCCTGTAACAAGATGGCTGCCTCCAGACAAAATGAGAGTTTTGAATTCAAGCAAACAGAGGCTGCACAGCTTCCAAGCAACACCATATTATGTTCAGGATAAAAGCAAACAAGCTCTTTTTCTAGGGATCTACAAAGGGCCTTCTTTGAAGGGCATCCTTAGAGGCACTTGAGAAGCTGCACGGCCATCTGTTCTGGAGGCTGCAGAAGAAACGACTGCATGCAAATACAGGGTCACACTAGACAACTTCCACATTGGCTTCTAATCCTCAACCAGCTATCGCAGATTAAGCAGAATACGATCAGTAAGAGTGCCATTTAAAATGTCTTTTCTCCAAGATAAATATCTATATCCACTCACAAGGAAACAAATGATATAGGTCAACCCAATTAAAAAGCGTAGTAATTTGAAAAACAATGCCTAAAACAAGATTTCCTCAGAACAGAGACGGCGAGAATGATCCTGATATACAACAATCTGTTTCCTGAAGAAGAAATGGCCATTCTCCTCAGGAAACATTGACTGATATTTCCTGCTCTTTAAAAATAACATAAATGTGTAGGAGTCTTTCTTCTTTATGAAACTAATGTTTTATTGTTAGGTCTCCTTGGGGAAATATAATTTTTACAATTTCAAATGGCATCTGAAATCTATTTTTGTGTCTTAACAAGAGAAGCAATACTACCATCATGTGGTGAAGAGATTAAATTTATTTTATAAATGTCAGAGATGACATTTAAATCCACAAGTTAAAGTTCTAACCAAACGTACATTCATTCTTGTATCACTGGACAAATTCTCTGTAATAATTTGTAAGTTAGCCAAATTCTTTTAATAGAGGCAACATTCCTATGAAAAAGGGAAAACTAATTATTCCCAGTTAAGAAAAAGGGTTAACATTGGCTTTTTTTCCTTGTGCAATACCAGTAAAACAGAAGAAAAATGTCAAGGCCCAGTGCCCCACTGTTTTAACTGCAAAATGCAACCATATAAATAAGCAAGCAAAGAACTGTAGAAAGATAAGAAAAAACTAAAAGAGAACTTTGAATATTATTTTGTATTATAAGGTACTTTTTCATGTATTATTTTAATTGATCCTAGCAATAGCTCTCTAAATTAGAAATTAATATCCCCCCTTTTATTCTTGGGGAAACTAAGATGCGGAGACAATAAATAATTTATTTCTAAGTAGCTGACCTAACCAAAAAGTAAGATCAGCTCACCTCTCCTTCATATTGTCAAGATTTTCATGACACATTAAGAAAAAATTCACCATTTTCTTCTCTAGCGCTAATAACACTTCACATTAACTTTGTATAACTTTGTGGAACTTACTAGATTGCTTTGTAATAATGTATTTTCTCCCTCAGAAGTAGAATTCTTGAGCTTAGTGATATTATTTAGTACATACTATTAAAAATTATCTACTTGTAATGAATGCCCTAGACTGATGTTCCAAATACAGCCTTCTCTGTATTAATGATGCTCATTAATTTTAAAAATTTATCTGTATAGTTAAGTAGGCAATATATTCACTAAAATGATAATTTCATTTCATTCTAAATATTGAAAGGTTTATCATCTAGTTGACTTATTAAAATCACTGGTAACTAACAAAATGTTGAATTAAAGTGGTACTATCAGGCATCTGATATTTTTTAACCTTTATTTAATAAATATACATTTCCAAAGAACAACTTTTGGATTACAAGGGCTTTTTCCCCCTCATAACTTCCCTCCTACCCGCAAGCCTCCCATCTCCGGCTCCCTCTCCCATTCCATTTATATCATTTTCAATTCTCTTTATATACAGAAGATCAATTTAGTACATATTAAGTACAGATTTCAACAGTTTGCACCCACATAGAAACACGAAGTGTAAAGTACTATTTGAGTACTAGTTATAGCATTAATTTACATTGTACAACACATTAAGGACAGAGATCCTACATGGAGAATAAGTGCACAGTGACTCCTGTTGATTTAACAATTGACACTCTTGTTTATGGCATCAGTAATCACCCTAGGCTCTTGTCATGGGTTGCCAAGGCTTCTTCCTATGGAAGCCTCCTGAGTTCGCCAACTCAGATCTTATTTAGACAAGGCCATAGTCAAAGTGGAAGTTCTCTCCTCCCTTCAGAGAAAGGTACCCCCTTCTTTGATGGCCCATTCTTTCCACTGGGATCTCACTCGCAGAGATCTTTCATTTAGGTTTTTTGGTTATTTTGTTTTGCTTTCTTTTTTTGTGTTTTTGTTTGTTTGTTTGTTTGTTTTGCCAGAGTATCTTGGCATTCCATGCCTAAAATATTCTCATGGGCTCTTCAGCCAGATCTGAATGCCTTAAGGGCTGATTCTGAGGCCCTTAAGAGTGCTGTTTAGGACATCTGCCATTCCATGAGTCTGCTGTGCATCCTACTTCCCATGTTGGATCGTTCTCTCCTTTTTAATTCTTTCAGTTAGTATTGCTGGCATTAGACTTGTTTATGTGATCCCTTTGACTCTTAATCCTTTCATTATGATCAACTGTGCACTGAAACTGATCACTTTGACTAGTGAGATGGCATGCCACCTTGATGGGATTGAATTGGAATCCCCTGGCATGTTCTAACTCTACCATTTGGGGCAAATCCGATTGAGCATGTCCCAAACTGTACATCTCCTCCCTCTCTTATTCCCACTCATATTTAACAGGGATCACTTTTCAGTTAAATTTAAACACCTAAGAATAACTGTGTGTCAATTAAAGAGTTCAACCAATAGTATTAAGTAGAACAAAAAAAATACTAAAAGAGAAAAAGTATTAAGTTGTTCATCAACAGTCAGGACAAGGGCTGATCAAGTCACTGTTTCTCATAGTGTCCATTTCACTTCAACAGGTTTCTTTTTTGGTATTGGGTTAGTTGTCACCTGAGGAATTCTTTTAGGAGTGATACTTGATGTAATTTTTTGTGAGTATCTTCATTAGAATAAGGAAATTTTCATCTATAATTTGCTTTCAAAGATTTTTTTAAATATTGAAACACTGTTAACTTTTTCTATTATATTTTATATATTGAGGTGATTATATCACTCTTGCCCTTTATATTGTTACTATAGGGAAGTATATTGATTTTCTAATTCTGAATCAATGCTATATTCCTAGAACAAATTGCATTTTATAACCATGGATTACCTTTTGAAGAATTCTATCAGCTAATGCTTAGCTGTTGTGTGTTTCTATGTGAAACAGGTCTATAATTTTTCCCCATTTTGGCATTTGAGTTTTTTTTAAACAACAGAAGCTATTATTTCTTTTTTAAGATTTATTTATTTATTCAATTGGAAGACTGAATGTCAGAAAGACAGCTCTTCCATCCACTGGTTCACTCCCAAATGGCTTCAACAGTCACGTCTGGACTAGGAGAAAGGCAGGATCATGGGACTTCATCTGGGTCTCCCACAAGGGTGGCAGGGTCCCAAGCACTTGAGCCATCTCCTGCTGACTTCCCAGAAACATTAGCAGGAAGTTGGATTGGAAGCAGAGCAGCCAGAACTCAAACCGGTATGATGCTGGCATCTCAAGTGGCATCTTAACCCAAAGCACCACAATGCTGGCAGCATTCGGCTTTAATACAAGGTCTTACTAACACCATAAAATGAGTTAGGAAGTGTTCATCTTTTCCAGTTAGATGTTATTATTTGTCAGCTCTGTTGTAGATGCAATAACTGATTATACACAACTACTATGTATTTTTAGATAAATGCATAACAAAAAGAAACTTTTACAAAGATGTAATGACCAAAAGAAAGTAAAGTATAATGGCCATGTTGCCCTACTTATGCTTTGTCTGAAATTCTATCTTGTCTGATATTTAAGTAACAAACTGTTTACCTGAACAATGCTTTGATACAGCATCAAGATACAATAGGTTAAAAAAGGGTACACCAGGATTTAGGTTTTCAAATAATGCATCTGAAAACTGGTTTCACCTATTTAAAAATCATTTGTGAAGGATCAAAACACATCAAAAGTGATAACTAGGTAAATTTAATAAGGATGATTTTTGAAGTTATTCAATGCACTGCTAATATTGAAGCCTTCCATTATCATTACAGGCAGAAAAAGGGTATGTGGGAAAAAATCCTCCATGGATCTCAAGTTGTTACATGCTTAACTATTAAAAGCCCTTTTGTTCCATGGCTACTTTTTTCTGAAATATTTGCAGGTGGCCCTCAAAGGATAGAATCAAAGATTCACTCTGAAGAAAATTTATTTTCTTGTGTGTAATAAAGATAGAGACACCTTTCCTGGAGAAACTGCAGAGTAATAAAGATAGAGATGTTTCCGCCCTCTCCCCAAAGAGATTTGCTTACAATCCAGGGTAATAAAGATGTCCCTCTCCAAAGGGGGTGATGTGTAGGTTTGTCAGCAATCTCATTTAAGACTGGGGGTATCCCAAAATTAGTGTTCCTCAGTTTTAACACTGGAGAACCACTCTTTACGTAGAATCCACCTGTATCAACTCCTGGAGACATGGCAATAAGACACTACTTGGGACACTGGCATCCCCTTTCAAAGTGCCTGGGTCGCAGTGCCTGGTTTGGAGTCCCAGTTCTGTCCCTGATTCCAGAATCTGGCTAATGCACACCTTGGGAGACAGCAGATGGAGGCGCAAATGATTGGCTTCCTGCCATCCATGTCGGCAACCTGAACTGAGTTTCTGGCTTGGCCTGGGCATACTCCCAGGTGCTAAAGGTATTCGGGGAATATATCAGAGTAGACATTTCACTCTGTCTCTGTCTGTCTCTATCTCTCTCTTTCAAATAAATGAAACAAACATTTAAAAAAAATAAGTCAAACAGCTCTGAACTATAAGGAATTTAGAAATTTTATCTCTAATAAAATTTAAGGGGCCCTCAGCAGTTTTAGTAACTTGCTACTTTGAAGAGGTATCGTTATGTTCTTAAAAATGTATCTATGAAATTGGTTGCCTTTATTTAAATAAAAAATTAAAATAATACTATACTCAACAGCTATAGAATTTACAGCTTTTCCAAGTATATAAAAAGACCTAAATTCCAAGAATAATGTGAAATTATGGATGGAATATCATATGAGACCACTTTTCAAAAGTCCATAGACAATTGGTTTAATACTGTAATTAATATACAGTTATTTTAAGTGTTGAAACTTAACTGAAAAGTGATCCCTGTTAAATATAAGAGTGGGAATAAGAGAGGGAAGGGATGTACAAATTGGGACATGCTTAAGCTGACTTGCCCCAAATGGTAGAGTTAGAAACATACCAGGGGATTCCAATTCAATCCCATCAAGGTGGCATGTACCAATGCCATCTCACTAGTCCAAGTGATCAATTTCTGTTCACAATTGATCATAATGATAGGACTAAGAATCAAAGGGATCACATAAACAAGACTAGTGCCTGAAAATACTAACCGATAGAACAAAAAAGGGAGAGAACGACCCAACATGGGAAGCGGGATACACAGCAGACTCATAGAATGGTAGATGTCCTAAACAGCACTCTTAAGGGCCTCAGAATCACCCCTTAAGGCATTCAGATCTGGCTGAAGAGCCCATGAGAGTATTTCAGGCATGGAAAGCCAAGACACTCTGGGGGAAAAAAAAATGACCTAAACGAAAGATCTCTGCGAGTGAGATCCCAGTAGAAAGAACGGGCCATTGAAGAAGGAGGTACCTTTCTCTGAAGGGAAGAGAGAACATCCACTTTGACTATTACCTTGTCTAAGTATGATAAGATTGGTGAATTCAAAAGGCTTCCATAGCCTTGGCAACTCATGACTGGAGCCTAGGAAGATTACTGATGCCATAAACAGGAGTGTCAATTTGTAAAGTCAACAACAGGAGTCACTGTGCACTTACTCCTCATGTAGGATCTCTTTCCTTAATGTGCTGTACATTGTGATTTAATGCTATAACTAGTACTCAAACAGCATTTTTCACTTTGTGTTTCTGTGTGGGTGCAAACTGTTGAAATCTTTACTTAATATATATTAAACTGATCTTCTGTATATAAAGAGAATTGAAAATGAATCTTGAGGTGAATGGAAGGGGAAAGGGAGTGGGAAAGGGGAGGGTTGCGGGTGGGAGGGACGTTACGGGGGGGGAAGAAGCCATTGTAATCCATAAGCTGTACTTTGGAAATTTCTATTCATTAAATAAAAGTTTAAAAAAAAAAAAAAAGCAAATACACTCAGGCTCCTTAAAAAAAAAAGTACCTAGACAGGAGAACTTTTTTTTTTTTTTTTTTTTTGACAGGCAGAGTGGACAGTGAGAGAGAGACAGAGAGAAAGGTCTTCCTTTGCCGTTGGTTCACCCTCCAATGGCCACCGCGGCCGGCGTGCTGCGGCAGGCGCACCGAGCTGATCTGATGGCAGGAGCCAGGTGCTTCTCCTTGTCTCCCATGGGGGGCAGGGCCCAAGCACTTGGGCCATCCTCCACTGCACTCCCTGGCCACAGCAGAGAGCTGGCCTGGAAGAGGGGCAACCAGGACAAAATCCGGCGCCCCGACCTGGACTAGAACCCGGTGTGCCTGTGCCTCAAGGCGGAGGATTAGCCTAGTGAGCTGCAGCGCCGGCCGACAGGCGAACCTTTTGATGACTAAGATGATCCTAAAAGAAAGACAGTGCAGGAAGTACTATCAGGTGCACATGATCAAAGGGAATGGTGTGAAGAAGAGGAACTGCACACTACAAAAGACATAGTTAAATGGGAAAACAGACAAGTTTCCAGAGAAGTCATCAAAGTTCCACTAAAGAAACATTCTGGTCTGATTATCAAACAAGCCTAATACATGAAACTTGTATAGCTTAAATACAAGTTAAAAATTAAAAAAAAAAAAAACAGTTTATGACAAAATCAGTCAAATATGAATTTGGACATCCGTTTTCCTCTAGCTCACTCCAGTATACCATCTTTTGCAAAGACTGACTAGTTATAGCTAAACTTTTAAATCGATACAGACATTTTCATTAGTGTTTGAGACAGGATCTGCTTTGCAAATGAATGCAATTTCAAAATCATTTCCTAAGAGCAAACACGGGTAGCAGGAGGACTAATCTACTTTAAACCACCAAGCAAACTTCAAACCTGAATGACAGAAGTCAGTCTGATATAATGGATATACGCCATAAACTTTATTACATTTAACCATTACATTAGATGTATTAACATTTTTAGTTTGTATTTTCCTACTGTAACTGTTTCTTTTTTTACACTAATCTGAAAATATATCTTTTAATTAGATGATTGAATCCATTTACATTCATTGTTTTGTCATTTATTTTATTTTGTTCTTTGTGGTTTTATTCTCTTCTACTTTCCTGAATTTGGGTTGACTGAATTCATTTCTTCAATTTTTTTAACATATTCCTCTTGTTCCTTCCTATTAGTTTTGAACTTAATTATTCTGGTTTATTTGTTTTAAAGGTAACTTTGAAAATTTTAACATCAAAATCTAGAATTTAAGGAAAACAGCATATACTCAAAAGCTTAATATACTTTCATTATCATCATTATCTCTTTACGTGACTTATACTACTCAGAACTTAATACTTTTTAAAAATTTCTAGTACTTCCATCATTTTATACTCTCACAACGTGGTCTTCAAATCACTCACCATGAGGGAGCTGTTGTGAGGATCAGGTTATGAGGACACATAAGAGAATATAAAGGAGAAGAAACTGAAGAACTCCCTTCCAACAACCAGTCCAAGTTTCCAACCACTCCAGTGGGTCACCTGGAAAGCAGATTGTATGGGGGCAAGTATTTGGTGCAGCATTTAAATATATCATTTGGGATGCCCACATCCCATAATAGAGTGCCTAGTTTCAAGTCCCAGCTCTGCTTCCAATTCTGGCTTCCTGCTACTGCATACCCTGTGAGGCAGCAGATACTAGTTCAAGTACTTAGGTCCGAGCCACCCATATGGAAGAACTGGATTCAGTCCTGGGTTCCTGGCATTGTTCTGGCCCAGCCCTAGTTGTTGCAGACATTTGGGAGGCAAACCAGTAAATGAAAGATCTTTTTTATTTGTCTCTTTCTCTGCCATTAAATACAATAAACTTAAGAAAACCATTTTTTTATTTTTGTAACTTTTATTTAATAAATATAAATTTCCAAAGTACAACTTTTGGATTATAGTGGCTTTTTCCCCCCATAACCGCCCTCCCACCTGCAACCATCCCATCTCCCACTCCCTCTTCTATCCCATTCTTCATCAAGATTCATTTTCAATTATCTTTATATACAGAAGATCAAATTTAGTATATACTAAGTAAAGATTTCAAGTTTGCACCACAACAGAAACAATAAGTATAAAGTACCATTTGAGTACTAGTTATAGCATTAATTCACATTGTACAACACATTAAGGACAGAGATCCTACATGGGGAGTAAGTGCACAGTGACTCCTGTTGATTTAACAATTGACACTCTTATTTATGACATCAGTAATCACCCTCAGCTCTTGTCATGAGCTGCCAAGGCTACAGAAGCCTCTTGAGTTCGCCGACTCTGATCTTAGACAAGGCCATGGTCAAAGTGGAAGTTCTTTCCTCCCTTCAGAGAAAGGTACCTCCTTCTTTGATGGACCGTTCTTTCCACTGGGATCTCACTCGCAGAGATCTTTCATTTAGGTTTTTTTGTTTTTGTTTTTGTTTTTGTTTTGTTTTGTTTTGTTTTGTTTTTTGCCACAGTGTCTTGTCTTTCCATGCCTGAAATACTCTCATGGGCTTTTCAGCCAGATCTGAATGCCTTAAGGGCTGATTCTGAGGCCCTTAAGAGTACTGTTTAGGACATCTGCCATTCTATGAGTCTGCTGTGTATCCTGCTTCCCATGTTGGAATTAAAAAGCAGAGAATAATCCAAGAAAACAAATTTTTTTAAATAATAATAAATAGATCCAGTAGTTCCATGGAAGCCTTCAGGTAACAACAACCCAGGATGACATCTTGACTGTAACCTGCTCATGAATTCCTGACCCACAGATTCTGTGGGTATAATACATTTATTTTCCTATTAATCCACTACATTTTAGAGTAATTTCTTATGTAGCAATAGATACCTAATTGATAAATGTAATATATTATACATTAGGAAACATAACAATAATGTGTACATCCAGTAAATAACCACTAACTCAGATCCAGAACACTGACCAAAGCCGTTGCATCAGAAATGCTGACTATTTTGTCTTTTTCACTTTGTCTTATCTATTGATTGTTTTCTTAAAATATGTCACAAGCAGGGGGAGCCAGCAGGATGACCAAGGCCAAGGCCTCTTCACCAAGCAAGTTCAGCAGGCCCCAGCAGAAGGTACTGAAGAATTTGGGGCAAACTGTTTGGAACCAAAGGCTTAAACAATGTGCCAACAACTGCTACCAGCAACAGGCATAAGGCCACAAGCTATATAAAGACCTGAAGAATTTCCTTAGTGCAGTCAAAGTGATGTACAAAAGTTCAAAGAGTGGGAAGGGTCTAAAAAAGCAAGATGCTCTGAGGAGGATGAGCCTCTACCATTCTACAATGGCCTAACTGAGGTCCAGCAGTCTCCCACCACTGAAGGTGACAATCTCTGTGAGTGAGATCCCAGTGGAAGGGAGGAAGGAACCTCCACTGTGATATGGCCTTGACTGAACAAGTTCAGAGTTGGTGAACTCAAGGGGCTTCCATAGCCTAGACAGCTCATGGCAAGAGCCTCGGGTGATTGCTGATATCATAAATAAGAGTGCCAATTGTTAAATCAACAACGGGAGTCACTGGGTACATGCTCCCCACGTAGGATCTCTGTCCTTAATGTGTTTTGCTATGAAACTTAAAAACAACACTACTAGTCGAACAATACCCTATACCTTGTGCGGTTGTGTGAGTGCAGCCTGTTGAAATCCTTGCTTAGTATATACTAAGTTGATCTTCTGTATATGAAGGTAATTGAAAATGAAACTCTATGAAGGGCGGGATGGGAGAGGGAGTGGGAGAGGGGAGGGCTGCGGGAGAGAGGGAGGTTGGAGGGGGGGAGCCACAACAATACAAAAGTTGCAATTCATAAATTCACATTTATTAAATAATAAAAAGAAAAAAAAGACGCAGATCAGAAATTCTCACGGAGACTTCTACTTTTGAATTGTGGTCTACTCTCATCTACTTGTCTGAGGCTTTTATAATCTCATAAAAGTCATAGTACTAGGCACTAACCACAACTCCCACCTAAAGGCTTTTAGTCTCTATAGACGCTGTATCCAGCCAACAGTGGGTTTGTGTGACGACTCAACCTCCTGTATCCCTTCTACAGACCAAGAAGGCTCAAAATCCCATACGGGTGCCAGGTTCTAGTCCCGGATGCTCCTCTTCCAGTCCAGCTCTCTGCTGTGGCCTGGGAAAGCAGTGGAGGATGGTCCAAGTGCTTGGGCCCTGCACCTGTGTGGGAGACCAGGAAGAGGCACCTGGCCCCTGGCTTCGGATCAGCACAGCTCTGGCTGTTGCGGCCATTTGAGGAGTGAACCAACGGAAGGAAAACCTTTCTCTCTGTCTCTCTCTCTCACTGTCTATAACTCTACCTATCAAATAAATAAATAAAATTGTTTTTTTTTAAAAGGCTGAAATTTGATTTGTTACCTTATTTAAAGATGTCTTAATTTGGAGACTTTTTTGTATTTTTTAAACTTTTATTTAATAAATATAAATTTCTAAAGTACAGATTATGGATTACAATGCCTTCTTCTCCCTCATAACTTCCCTCCCACCCGCAACCCTCCCCTTTCCCACTCCTTCTCCCCTTCCATTCACCTCAAGATTCATTTTCAATTCTCTTTATATACAGATCAGTTTAGTATATATTAAGTAAAGATTTCAAGTTTGCACCCACACAGAAACACAAAGTGAAAAATGCTGTTTGAGTACTAGTTATAGCATTAAATCACAATGTACAGCACATTAAGGACAGAGATCCTACATGAGGAGTAAGTGCACAGTGACTCCTGTTGTTGACTTAACAAATTGACACTCTTGTTTATGGCATCAGTAATCACCCTAGGTTCATTCTCCAATACCCACAATAGACCCTGGCCAGAGCTGACACTGGGAATCAGGAACTCAATCCAGGTCTCTCATCTTTTAAAACAAAATTCAATGAGCCAGCTTTGCTCCAGTCTGCATTATGTGGAAACTGAGGTCGAAGTGGTGTTTCTATGCAAACATAGGCACTTTGCCCTGTTCATGAACAGCTTAATACTTTATCCCTTATAGTATTTTTTGTTCCACTTACTACTATTGGTTGAACTCTGGAATTTGGAGATTTTTAATAGGTTATTCCAAAATGTAAATCAAAGACATTGGCAGATGGAAAACATCACAAGTATAGAAATGAGTGGGGCCAGAGCTGTGGCGCAGTGCATTAAAGCCCTAGCCTGAAGCACTGGCATCCCAAATGGGCACTGGTTCGAGTCCCGGCTGCTTCTCTTCTGATCCAGTTCTCTGCTATGGCCTGGGAAAGCAGTAGAAAATGGCCCAAGTCCTTGGGCCCTTGCACCTGCGTGGGAGACCCAGAAGAAGCTCCTGGCTCCTGGCTTCAGATTGGCACAGCTCCAGCCTTTGCAGCCAATTGGGGAGTGAACCATCGTATGGATGACCTCTCTCTCTCTCTGACTCTCCTCTCAAACTGACTTTCAAATGAATAAATAAATCTTTAAAAAAAAAGAAATGAGTGCTTGGTAAGGAAGGTTAAAAAGGAAAGAGTTCTTTTGAATAAAGAAAGGACATGATTTGTAGGAATGACTTCGTCCTGATGGCTACTTGACTCTAGACTGGAATGGAAATGATGGAATGTATCAAGTAAGTTGAAAAGGGTGTGTAGAAATCAGAGAATGTTATGAAAGAAATTTTGGATACAAAAAGCTATTAATCTATTTCTCTTTGACATATAATTAGAATCTGATCCTCTGTTAAAACAATAAGTTAAAGTAATCTATTATGTTCTCTTGATGTCTCTGTTAAATTCTAATTGTTTGAAAACAGCTGAGTTTTTATTAAGAGCAATGGGTTATTTAAATATGTGCTTATTTTCAAGCATTTGAATAATCACCTTGTAACAATGATCAAATTTGGTCATATTATGTCATGATGCTAAGGAATCTTATTTCTACTAGATATTTTGGATTTTGAGCCTTCTTGCCATCCTTCACCATCATTCAAAAAATCAAAATTCCAAAATTTAGACTTTGACAATTTCCAGAAGGGCTGCTGGAAATTTTCAAAGGCACATGTCTTTCATCTTACAGAGACACCAACTAATCAGGCTATTTAGATTATATTAGAAGTACTGTCAAGATGTGAAGTGGTGCTAAATTTTAAGTTTTTATAATATAAAATGCTAGGGCCAGTGCCATGGCTCACTTGGTTTGTCCTCCGCATAAGGCACCAGCATCCCATATGGGCACCGGGTTCTAGTCCTGGTTGCTCCTCTCCAGTCCAGCTCTCCGCTGTGGCATGGGAGGGCAATTGATGATGGCCCACGTGGGAGACCAGGAGGAGGCACCAGGCTCCTGGCTTCAGATCAGTGTAGCTCTGGCCATGGCAGCCATTTGTGGGGTGAACCAATGGAATTAGGACCTTTCTCTGTCTCTCTCTCTCTCTCTCACTGTCTAACTCTATCTGTCAAATAAATAAAAAAAAAAAACTACTGATAAAATGTCTGAAAGTTAAAAAGTCTAATGATCTTGGGTTACTACACATGATGGTGATCTTAATGAGAAAACCTGAAAGGCCCAAAAGAGTTAAATTGGTTGTAAAATTCTACAGGTGCTTTTGAAAATATTGCTTGAGTAAGCAAGTGCCTCTTGTTGGTTAATGAGTATATAATTTTAAACATGGCTGTCTAAAGTCTTTTATTGTCCACAGTTTTGTATAGGTTCCAAGGGACTTTTTCTAGCTACCTCTATTATATTCAATACTTTGGGATTGCTCTGTAAACAGATGAAGCCACTAATGTATTATAGGTACCAACTAAGAGAAAGTATGTTTAACTGAGGTTACTAAGAGCAGAAAGTAATTTGAATCAATTGGTAATTTACAAAAAGGAGTTAAAGCTGTTAGTGATACTGCTTTACTATATTATACATATTGTATGTCTACATAGGAAAATTTATTGAGTTTTCTTTTAATTGGCTTATAGATAAAAGATTGCCCATAAATTTAAACAGCTAAAATTAATCAGTTATATTTTGATTCAAGTGACCTGAATCTCTGTGTCAGATGTTTTAAATCTGTTGGTAGAAAGAAACTAAAAACATTTTATTTGCTTGTGCTTGAATTTGCTGGATAAACAAGCTACACCATGTTAGATATTTAAGAGATGTTTCCAAATACATTTATTATTAAAATTTATAGAAGGCATTAGACCTTCTGGTAAATGTTTTCCTAAGTTGTTATCTAATGGTTGAACCTGCTTGCTAAGTTTTCATTTCATATCGCTATTGTCAGCAAGCAATCTGGGACTTGCTCCCTCATTTCTCTATTCTAACCCTGACTTTTCTCTTCATTTATCTATTCTCTTCGAGGTAGGAAACTGACTATACTGAAGGACTCTCTAGGACACACAATTTGATCTTTACATCTTATAAAAGGGATGACTAACATTTTCTGTAATAGCATAGCTGAAATGGGAGCTTAAATTATAATTTCACAGCTAGATTTACTTGACCATGGGCACAGTATACAGGCAAAACCTCCCCTTCAGACCAAACAGAGAAAGTTTTTTTTTTTAAAAAACTTTTATTTAATGAATATAAATTTCCAAAGTACGACTTATGGATTACAATGGCTTCCCCCCATACCGTCCTTCCCACCCACAACCCTCCCCTTTCCCACTCCCTCTCCCCTTCCATTCACATCAAGATTCATTTTCGATTATCTTAATATACAGAAGATCAGCTTAGTATACATCAAGTATGGATTTCAACAGTTTGCTCTCACACAGAAACATAAAGTGAAAAATAATAGATGATTTTTTTAAAATGATGATGAAATCAGAGCAGACCTATTGTCATGTTTAATCCCAGTGAGAGTCAAGTTGGGAATTGATAATTTCTTTTTTTTTTTTTTTACAGAGGATCAGTTTAGTATGCATTAAGTAGGGATTTCAACAGTTTGCACCCCCATAGAAACACAAAGTGAAATATATTGTTTGAGTACTCGTTATAGCATTAAATCTCAATGTACAGCACATTAAGGACAGAGATCCTACATGAGGAGTAAGTGCACAGTGACTTCTGTTGTTGACTTTACCAATTGACACTCCTGTTTATGGCATCAGTAATCTCCTATGCACCAGTCATGAGTTTCCAAGGCTATGGAAGCCCTCTGAGTTCTCCGACTCTTATCTTGTTTAGACAAGGTCATAGTCAAAGTGGAGGTTCTCTCCTCCCTTCAGAGAAAGGTACCTCCTTCTTTGATGACCTGTTCTTTCCACTGGGATCTCACTCACAGAGATCTTTTGCAGAGTGTCTTGGCTTTCCATGCCTGAAATACTCTCATGAGCTTTTCAGCCAGCTCCGAATGCCTTTAGGGCTGATTCTGAGGCCAGAGTGCTATTTAGGACATCTGCCATTCTATGAGTCTGCTGAGTATCTCACTTCCCATGTTGGATCACTCTCCCCTTTATTTACTCCATCGGTTAGCGTTAGCAGGTACTAGACTTGTCTATGTGCTCCCTTTGACTCCCAGTCCCTCCACCATGACCAACTGTGAACTGAAACTGATCACCTGGAACAGTGAGATGGCATTGGTACATGCCACCTCGATGGGATTGAATTGGAATCCCCTGGTATGCTTCCAACTCCACCACTTGGGGCAAATCAGCCTGAGCATGTCCCAAATTATACATCTCTTCCCTCTCCCATTCCCACTCCCATGTTCAACAGGGATCACATTTCAAACAGAGAAAGTTTTAAAGTGAGGACATAGCCTTCCACATTGGCACTGTCTACCTCAAAATAAACCACTATCAGAACATGCCTGTGACTATAGACTTCTAGTTTAGGTCACAAAGATTAGAGATGGGACTTGAGCATTGCCTTGACTTGCATCCTCTGGTCTGCTTTAACAAAAACCAGGAGGAAAAGAAAGCTAGACATCAGAAGCAATGTTAAGATGGGTGGCAGGCCTATCATAGGCTGCTCCGTAGAGTGATCAGCCATCAAAGAGACCCAACAGGCCAGTTCACTGCAGTGGCTTTCAATGTGGTAAGTCTGGGCCTCAGCAGAAGTCACCTTTTGAAGAGCCCTGGCAGCTCTGCCAGCCAAGAGTTGGATCACTGGAAAAGGAACTGCCCTGGAGTCGAAGGACTTCAGGTCAGAGCCACAGATCTTACTGGCTCCAAGATGAAAAGCTCTTCATTCAGCCCAGCTTCCAAGGTGACCACTGCTGCTGAGGGGACAGCCAAGTAAGGTCAGTAACATTGCAGGCAGAACTGTAAATTTCCTGTTAGAGTTGTCACCTGCCTCTACCTGGCCAACTCTCCTCCCAGGCCAGCTAGGTAATGGAAGTCAACAGGGTGCCTTCCCCAAGGAAGTTCACACCTCCCTTAGGATGTACCCTATGTGAAGAGATAGATAGGTCTGGGTCTCATAACATAAGGTATTAAAGCCCACCAGATTATTATCAGGACCCTTTGTAATCATAGCCTCTACTCTAATATCAATGGCTCTGCTCCTAACCTGTGTGTATTGATGGTCCTCTCCTCCACTTAATGTTGTATGATTGTTCAGAATTTCTCTACAGATAAACCCCTCTACCTGCAAAAGTTAAATGGCCTCTCTCCCGGTCCTGGTTGAGATCAGCTTTAAACCACGTCCATCAAACAGTCCTCACAAGGGTTCAGAGACCCCTCTCATTTCCTCTCCTCTATGAAATCTTCTCATTACTTGGTTAATGCCACTCTTAGGATCATTGTTTGCTATTCTCACTCTGACTTGTATACTATAGTGTCTGTTTAAGTGTTTACAGCAGGTGATAATGGAACGAACCAAGGCCTTCAGCAACCAGGTGGTCAACCAAATGCTGCTACAGGGATATACTTGGCTCCCCACCCAGGAGACAGTGGCTTGAGACAACGCTCCATGCCAGCAAAGAGTACTTCATTGCCCCATGTCAACAGGAAGTAGCTCTAAAGACAGATCATTGTCCCTCTACCCCTCCTGGACTTTCGGGACTAATGTAATCCCATAAAACTCCTGCTTTATAAAAAACAAAGGGGAGCATGTTAAAAAAAAATGGCGCAGTTTTATCTATGGCGTGATCTACACTCTGGCACTATCCTAGGCTCTAGCTCCCTTCACCACTGCTGGAAGCCAGGTGGCCACATGGCCCAACCACCGGTGTCAAGCTCCACCCTCCTCCTAATGGAATTGGCTGCTTCTGCTTCCCTGCCCACCCTCCAGCAAAGTTTTATAAGGAACTGTTCCTGAACACGTGGCTTTCTTCGCTCCTCTCTCCTCTCAGCTCACTCGCTCTGTTCTCTCTCCTTTCCTCTTCTCTCCCCCCTCTCTTTCTTACTCGCTTTTTCTTTACTCACCCCTTCCCTCCAGCCTGCTGGGTTTTCCCCAATAAACCCTTTCCCTTAAAATAAATAAATAAATAAAAATAAACTGAATAAAATTAATTTTTCACATAGACAAAGTAAAAGTAATCAATAAACAACTTACAAAATAGGAGAAAATATTTGGAAACCATACATTTGTTAAGGATATCTAAAATATAAAAGGAATTCAAACAATCCAAAAGCAACAAATGATTTGATTAAAAAAGAGAGAAAATACTTAACTAGATATTTCTAAAAAGGCAACAAATCATCAGTATTCATATGGAATAATGATCATGATCACTAAGCATCAGAGAAATGCAAGTTAAAAACCACAAAAAGATATTACCTCATATCTGTTAAAATGGTTATTATTAAAAATATGAAGGTTAAGTATTGGAGAGGATGTAGAGAAATGGGAGCTCTTGTGAAATGTTGGTGGGAATATAAATTAGTACATCTATTATGAAAAACAGTAAGGAAGTTCTTCAACAAACTAAGAATACAACTACCATATGATCCAGTAATCCTACTTCTGGGTATACATCCAAAGGAACTGAAATCAGTATCTACACTCATTATTATCCACAAGAGCCAAGATATAAAATCAGCCTAAGTATTCATCAACAGAGTAACAGATCAAGAAAACGTGGTATATATACCCAATGGATTGCTGTTTAATACTATTTTAAAAAGAGCAAATTCTGTCCTTTGTGACATGTATGAGTCTAAAGGGCATTTATGTTGTCTAAAACAAATTATGCACAGAAAGATAAGTACTGTATAATCTTACTATATGTGGAATTTAATAAACTTGAATTCATAGAAGTAGAATGGTAATTATCAGAGGTTATAGGAGCTTGGGAGGGATTTAAGCAGAAATTATTGATCAGATGGTATAAAGTTTCATAAAAGATGGGATTCTGGTCTTGAGATCTATTGTTCAGCAAGGTGACTACAGTAAATAACAATTTATATTTCAAAATAACTAGGAGAGTAAATTTTAAGTGTTTCACCATAAAGAATGATAAGTAAGTGAGGAGATGGATTAACTCATTTGACTGAATCTTTCCACTAATGTATTTATACATCAAAACATGACATTGTACCAAATACATGTGTACAATTGCCATTTGTCAATCAAAAATAATATTAAAAATATTTTATTAAAAATTAATAAGGAAGACACATACAAAAGTCCTTGGGAAAAATTTTAGCATATTTCTGTAAGAGCACTATCAAGTAGAACTTTCTAAATAGCATAGAAAGGCTCAATGTCTGCACCACCCTATATGAAAGCTAACAGCCACATGGGCTTAGTGAGTACCTGAAATGTTGCTAATGTGGCTGAGGAACTAAATTTTTAATAATATTTTACTTTTAGTAATTTAAATTGTCCTATGGCCAGTGACTACAATATCAGACCACACAACTGTTAGCATATTTATATATTTCCCCAAAAGGGTGTAAACTTCTTGTTGAGTTTTATATAGTTAAGAAAATTCTTCAGGCACATTGTCATAAAAGTTTAAATAAAAAGATAATGTATTCTTGTCCTTTGAAGACAGTAAAACTATTAAAGACAAAGCATTACTTTTATACTTAATACAAATAAGTGTTATTATGAATTTCTATGTCTCACAAAGATTTCATATTGAGAGTTGATATAATATTTTATAATTATGCTGAAGACAGGAAAAGAAGGAATATTCAGATGGTAACATTATTATTGTATTGTGACTTCTCTTTTATGGTTTGAGTTATGAGTTAGTTAGTGCCTATAATATTAAACAATTTAAATAAAACTTTTGGAGATGGCTAAATTAAATGCTTTAGTTGCATAATGTTTAGAGTTAAGCAACTGAATAAAACTGTGGGGAGCATCTGTAATCAAGCTAGATTTAAGTAGCATCTGATGCACATTTATGGAATAATAGCTTTGATGATAAGCTAATTTGAGAAAAGTAGGTCCAGCTGTATATTCATTATAACTAAGGAAAATGCTCTCTCTAAAACATAAAGCAACACACAAAAGATAATCTAGTAAAATATCCATTAGCTTATGGGTATGAATGAGTCCAATGGCAGTCTTATTTTCGTTACTGACCAAGCAAGTTTGTTTCAGCTCCTTCCTATATGTCC
This sequence comes from Oryctolagus cuniculus, assembly GCF_051225735.1. Taxonomy (NCBI): domain Eukaryota; kingdom Metazoa; phylum Chordata; class Mammalia; order Lagomorpha; family Leporidae; genus Oryctolagus; species Oryctolagus cuniculus. The sequence continues at coordinate 104,590,309 of NC_142873.1, forward strand.
TGCCACATCAGAAAAAAAAAAAGAGAGAGAGAGAGAGAACATCCCACACATCTATCTTGTAGATTTCATGAAAAATATTGTATGAATGTACTGACAATGGAAAAGAGAACAAGGTGTGTTGCAAGGCATTATTTCAATTTGTAGGATAAGAACCCTGAAACATTTCAAATAAAGTATATCATGAAATATGCTGTTTCCAAGCCTGGTATTTGGTGTAGTGGCTAAGTAGCTGCTTAGGACCCTCGTATCCCACATCAGGAGAAACAAATCTTCAGTGAGGTCTTTAGTGTTCCTCACCCTACACTATAAAAAGTCAGCATGTGTTATATCACAAAGAAAATAGGCTTTCTATTCTGTACAACTTGAAATTGAATCTCAACCCTCACAACATTTTTTCACTATTCATTTTATTCATTGGAAAGGGAGAGACAGAGACAGAGACAGAGACAGAGACAGAGAGAGACAGAGACATAATCTTCCCTCTGCAAGTGCACTTTGCAAATGGTTGCTAGCACCTGGGCTGAATCAGGTCTAAGCCAATAGCCTGGAGCTCCATTAGGATCTCCAGGCAGGGTCCCATGTATTTAGGCCATCTCCCCTTGCTTTCCCAGGCATATTAGCAAGTTGATGGATAGAAGTGGAGCAACTGGGACAGAATGTCACTCAGATATGAAATGCTGGTGCTGCAAATGGTGGCTTAATCTGCTAAATCACAATGTCAAACCCTACAACAAATGTTTTTTGTTGCTTAGTAATGTTACTTTTTATGTCTGCTTGCTCATCCATAAAGTGAGTACTGCAAATCTCAACAATGTGGTGTGAAGGATTAAATGATATACATATTTAATATCTGTGTTATATATATGTATAAAAATATCTTATTTTTTTCAACTTTCCCTTAAATTGTTTTAATTTTATTTAAATTATACAAGTTTCATATATTTCATATATACAGATTTAGGAACATAGTGGCACTTCTCCCCCTACCCTCTCTCAAAGCCCATTCTGCAACCCTTCTTCCCTCTCCCTCTTTGATCCCCATGCTTAATTTTTACAATGATATGTTTTCAGCATACTTAATGATCATACAGTTAACCCTACTCTAAATAAAAGACTTCATCAAATAGTATGAATAGAACAACAACAAAAAAAAAAACAGGCCCATAATAGAAGAGACAAGGGCTATAAAAATTATCAATTCTCAAAATGTCTATTTCACTCCAAAACACTATATTTCAGATACTCTATTAGTTACTTTGGATCAAGTTGCTTCCAGTTGCAACCATCTTGTTGCAAAAGACAGGATTTCATTTTTTTGCAGCTGAATAGTACTCCATAGTATATATATACCATAATTTCTTTATCCAGTCACCAGTTGATGGACATCTTGGTTGATTCCATATCTTAGCTATTGTGAATTGAGCTGCAATTACATGGGTGTACAGATAACTCCTTCATATGCTTATTTCTTTTGGTTTGGGTAAATTTCCAGGAGTGGGATGGCTGGATCATATGGTAGGTCTATATTCAGATTTCTGAGGTATATCTATACAGTCTTCCACAGTTGCTGAACCAGTTTACATTCCCATCAACAGTGGACCAGTGTACTTTTTTTCCCCAGATTCTTACCAGCATTTGTCATTTGCTGATTTCTGTATGAGAGTCATTCTAACTGGAGTGAGATGAAACCTCATCATTGTTTTGATTTGCATTTCCCTGATGGTTAGTGATCCTGATGATTTTTCTCAAGTGTTGTTGGCCATTTGAATTTCCTCTCTTGAAAAATACCTGTTCAAATCCTTTACCCATTTCTTACCTGGATTTTTTATTTTGTTGTTGTTGACTTTCTTGAGCTCATTATAGATTCTGAATGTTAACCCTTTATCAGTGCATAGTTTGCAAATATTTTCCCCCAACCAACTCTCAGTCGGTTGCCTCTTCACTTTACTGAGCTTTGGCAGTGCAGAAGCTTCTCAATTTAATGTAATCCCATTTATCAATTTGGGCTTTGATTGCCTATGCTTCCATAGTTTTTTCCAAAAAGTCTTTGCCTATGCAAATGTTCTTGCAGAGTTTCCCCAATGACTCAAATGATTTGATGGTTTCCAGTGATAGGTTTATGTTTTTGGTCCATTTTGAGAGAATTTTTGTGTAAGGTGTAAGGTAGTGGTCTTGTTTCATACTTATGCATGAAGAGATCGAGTTTTCCCAGAAGCATTTGTTGAAGAGACTGTCCTTGATCCAGAGATTGATTTTAGCTCCTTTGTCAAAGATTAGGTGGTTATAGATGTGTGGACTGATTTCTGGAGTTTCTATTCTGTTCCATTGCTCTGCACGTCTGTTTTTGTGCCAGTACGAGGCTGTTTTGATTATAACTGCCCTGTAGTATCATTGAAATCAGGTAATATGATGCCTCCAGCTTTGTTTTTGTGTATAAGTTTGTTTTAGCTCTCAGGGGTCTCTTGTGTTTCCATAGAAATTTCAGTATCATTTTTTCTAGATCTTAAAAGAATGTCTTTGGTATTTTGATTGGAATCACATTGACTGCAAAGTGCTTTTGTAATATGGACATTTTCATGATATTAATTCTTCCAGTCAACAAACATAGAAGATTTTTCCATTTTTGTGTCTTCTTATATTGCTTTCTTTCATGTTGTATAGTTTTCATCAAAGAGATATTTGACCTCCTTAAATTTATTCCAACATATCTAAATTTTGTAGCTGTTATGAATAACATTGATTTTAGAAGCTCTTTCTCACCCATAGTATTGTCTATTGGTTTTTGTGTGTTGATTTTACCAAACTTTTATGAGTTCCAATAGTCTCTTAGTGGAGTCTTTTGGTTCCTCTATCTATAGAATCAGTCATCTGCATAGAGGGATAGTTAGACTTCCTCCTTTCCAATGTGTAACCCTTTGATTTCTTTTTCTTGCATAATGGCTCCAGATAAACCTCCAAGACTATATGGAGGGGCCGGCGCTGTGGCACAGCAGCTTAAAGCCCTGGTCTGAAGCGCCGGCATCCCATATGCACGCCTATTCTAGTCCCGGCTGCTCCTCTTCCAGTCCAGCTCTCTGCTATGGCCTGGGAAAGCAGTAGAAGATGGCCCAAGTCCTTGGGCCCCTACACCCACATGGGAGACCCAGAAGAAGCTCCTGGCTCCCAGCTTCGGATCGGCGCAGCTCCAGCCTTTGCAGCCAACTGGGGAGTAAACCAGCGGATGGAAGACCTCTGTCTCTGTCTCTACCTCTCTCTGTAACTCTGTCTTTCCAATAAATAAAATAAATCTTTAAAAAAAAAAAAAAGACTATATGGTAGCAATTGTGAGATTGGCCATCCTAGTCTAATTTCAGATCTTAGTAGGAATGATTCCAACTTTTCCACATTCACTAAGATACTGGCTGTACATTTCTCATAAATTGGCTTTTCTGAGGAATGTTCCTTCTATACCCTATTTGCTTAAGATTTTCATCATGAAAGTATGTTGTCTTTAATCAAATGCTTTCTCTGCATCTATAATCGTGATTTTTGTTCTTTAGTCAATATGATATACAATTGATTTGTAAATGTACTGAGATAAACCCTACTTGGTCTGGGTGAATGATCTTTCTGATATGTTTTGGGGATTCTATTAGCTTATATTTTGTTGAAGATTTTTGCATCTATGTTCATCAGGGACATTGGCCTACAGTTCTCTTTCTCTGTTTTATCTTTCTCTGGCTTAGGAATTAAGGTGAGGCTGCCTTGATTCTTCCAATCCATGAGCATGGAAGATTTTTCCATTATTTAATGTCTTCTATTCCCTTCTTTACCGCTTTATAATTTTCATGATAGTGATCTTCAACACTCTTGGTTACATTTATTCCAAGGTATTTGATTCTTTTTGGAGCTATTGTGAATGGAACTGATCTTAAAAGTTCTTTCTCAGCCATAACATTGTCTGTACATACACAGGTTATTGATTTTCCATGTTTATCTTATTATTAACCTTGAAATTATATCTCATTTTTTCTCTTTCTTCTATAGCTCAGCATATCTTACCCTTTGTCTATACCACAATCTGATCATATGATTTCAACAAATAGTTTGAGGATAGAAAATTTCAATAACTATCAAATCCCTTTATTGATTATAATCATGGGTCAAATATCAATATCCAAAGGGCCAAATTTAGCTTATAGCCCATTTTGGTATGAGCTAAGAGTAGGTCACAAAGAAGAAAGAAAAAAAGAAAATAGAAAAGGAAGATGAAGATGAAAATGGGAAGGAGAAAAAATAAATGAAGGGTGGCTGGCGCCACGGCTCACTAGGCTAATCCTCCGCCTTGTGGCGCCGGCACACCAGGTTCTAGTCCCGGTCAGGGCGCCGGATTCTGTCCCGGTTGCCCCTCTTCCAGGCCAGCTCTCTGCTGTGGCCAGGGAGTGCAGTGGAGGATGGCCCAAGTGCTTGGGCCCTGCACCCCATGGGAGACCAGGAGAAGTACCTGGCTCCTGCCATTGGATCAGTGCGGTGCGCCAGCCACAGCGCACCGGCTGTGGCGGCCATTGGAGGGTGAACCAACGGCAAAGGAAGACCTTTCTCTCTGTCTCTCTCTATCACTGTCCACTCTGCCTGTCAAAAAAAAAAAAAAATGAAGGGTAAAAATATGTGACATAGACTGTACATGGCTCACAATGCCTAAAATATTTACTATCAGGTCCTCAAAATAAAAAGCATGCCAACTTCTGGACTCCACCATGAGGTCATTGTGATTGGAGGCCTCCTCTTGTATAACAGAGAGAATTTAGTATAATTAGCTATAAGCAAAGAAATAAAAACAAAGATTTGGAAATAACTGTGTTTATTAACAATAAAGAATCCCAAGGAAGAATAAAGGTGTAACAAATCTGTGCTTATTTTTAGATATTAGCAAAAATAATTCATATTTACTTAGAATCCAAGTTAAAATTAATTTCTTTTGAAATGTCACTTTACTTAAACTATAGAAGGCTTGCAGCTTTGCAACCAAAATGGCTCACTGCATCTCAGATTATTTGATTATGGTAGAAGTTAAAGATGCTTAATTAAAACGCCCAAACTGTGATATTATTAGTTATTCATTGAACTGTCATTTCAGTGCTTTAGAGGAAATACAATTATATCTTAAGCAGGCAATAAAATTCAAACAAGTCAAACTCCAACTAACTCTGACTCCAGCAGCAATTTAATTTTCTTGCCAAATCCAATTTATTTTAATATAACCATACATATGGAAATAAGCATAGGATCATATTAGTCAAAGTATAAAAGAATCAAACTGGGCAAGAAATTAACAAAAATTAGTAATGGAACCCACAATAGTAGTGCTATTTTTTAAGACTAATTATTTGAAAGCCAGAGTGACAGAGAGAGAGGCAGCAACAGAGAGAAAGAAAGATCTTCCATTTGCTGATTAATTCTCTACATGGCCACAGTAGCCAAGTCTGGGCCAGACAAAAACGAGGAGCTAGGAACTCCATCCAGGTCTCCCATGTGGATACCAGGGGCCCAACTACTTGTAGCCATCTTTCACTACTTTCCAGGCAAATTAGCAGGATGCTGGATCAGAAGCAGAGTAGCCAGCACTACAACTAGTACTTCAATGTAGGATGCCAGCCTTCCAAGTAAAAGCTTGATCTGCTGCACCACATCAGCCCCTATAGTAGTGTGCTGAAGTCTTACAGATGCCAGTGTTTATGGTGTGATATATGAGGTGTGACTATACTGCCCATAACACATATTCTGGAAAATTACTTACCACATAGAAGCATGAGCCAGCTAAGGCCTTGATTGTCCCATATGATCCTATCAGCCTGGGCATATCCAATTTGAGCCAATCA